>NC_086172.1:50277500-50527500 GCF_023053635.1 Elgaria multicarinata webbii
TTGCGAAGAATTATTTCCCCCTCCTTGAGTTGTGATGCAATATATTTTCATAGCAGTGTGGGAAGAGCAGCAGTTAATTGGCATAGTGTCAAATTGTTTTGCCTCAGTCCCTCACGTGGTTTATATTTCAGGTAAAGGTGTGTGTGTGTGTGTGTGTGTGAAGCTTTTCAAACACAGTGTGTGTGTCAGAAGAAGGAAGAGTGAAGGCAGAACGTAGCTGCTCCCAGCCCCACGTGTATATTTTATGTGTGTATTTCATCGCTGACTGCAGTGGCAAGTGAGTTAGTACTCCTTGTGCGGAAAGAGAGCAGAGCCAGGCCCAGTGAAGTTCAGAGTTGATCATTTGTCTTTCAGGAATAAAGTGCCTGACAGGCCTTACCTGATCTCATTGTTTTAGTCATGTAAATTCCAGAAATAATGCCTTGGTCACTTGCTGGTAAAGAAACTTGCATACTTCACATTTTTCTGAGATCGTTTGGAACTGCTTTTGCACAATAAAATCCTTGTGAGAAATTCTCTCCCCCCTTCCCCCCCCCTTGGGTCTTTTCCTTTCTAGAATATAATGTGGCACACAACTCAGCAGGATGTGGTCTTTTAAGGTCATCTTGGTTGGCACGCGGAGTACCTCAGCCAAGATCTCAGCCATTTACTTTGGAGCCCCAATATTACACTGTTGATATTAACTGCTGTATGAGAAGCTTGAAAAGTCCACCGATTTAGATTTGTGAATGTGTACACACTCTTCATGACTCTTAAGCAATTTTGTATGCATTTAGCTGTTCAGGAAAAGGCTTTTGTGTTCTTGTCCTTTTAGAATCTGGCCGCCTTCAAAAACTCTTAAAACCTCTCTCGAAAATAATTGTTAAATGGAGTTGGGAAGGAACTTGGACTTGCTGATTGAATGGTGTAAATCGAGAAGTGGCAATTGACATCCAGGCAACTGGTGATGTTGCTCTTAAAGTATGCAATTGGGTTGAGTAGTTCTGATTTTTTTTTTAAAGCAGGAATCTGTTTTTCCTCTTTTCTTTAGATCTACAATGATAAATGGACTCCTGCTTATTCCTCTACTAGTGATGGTGTTTTTTCCTTCACCCAGCATGGAAGGTAAGTACTTTGGCTTTGGGAGGGGGGGTGGCAGATAGTGCTAGCATAAGCAACCTTAGCACAATACCAATAGTGTATGCTGGAGGAATTAGGTTTTCTACGGAAATCTGTTGTGCCAGCATCCGCTATTTGGTGTTACGCTAGAGGTTGCTTACACTAGCAGTATGTCATTGGTGTAAGTGGAGCAGCAACATTGGATACTGCCCATAGATATAGATATAAAACTGCCTCTCTACTGTACTTTCCCCTCTACCATCTGTTCTTGTGTAATTTCCATTTATATACTCATGTTATGGCTCTATCAGATGGCAGAAGAACATTTTATGAAGATTGTGTTGTTGAAATCATTGGTTTTAGTTTTTCCAAGGCTAAGAGAGGCTACAGTTTCCTTGTCAATAACACTTTTTTCTCCAACTTCCATACACACAATCAAATGTTATATAACACTACTAATATGTACTGATCGAACAAGAGAATTTAATTGCAGTTGGCATGTTGTTGCGTAATAAATTCTGTTTTATGCTAATTAGAGTGCAGAGTCAGAGGTTCCCTTGCTTCTTAAATCCTGGACAGGAGACAGATGTGATGCAGCACTTGCATGGGGTTACGCACACACACAGCACATACCCCTCTCTGCTTATGGAGGCTGAAAAACTGACCACTTCCCCACCATTTCACCCCTGATCTTGGACTTGGAAAGACTTGCTTTATAACACAATCTTCTCTATAGGAACACCCACCACCAACAACAACCTGGTTCTGTTTTTGGAATTGGAGGATGTCAGGATTAGGGAGTGGAGCTACATACTGAGTAGGGATTATTACTCTGGTTGTACAGGATTCCATCGGTAGAGATGGCATTACATATAGTCTCAAAAATGTTGCTTTAAACAGTTGAAGTGAGCAGGCTAAAATATAACAAACGTAAGGATTTTATGGCTAGTCTTTGCATATTATATTTTTGTATCTTACCTAAGCAGAACGAGTTGTATGCATTTCAGCATGACTTTTCCTTGGAAATTAAAATGCTAATGTGTCTGTACTGTTTAGTGCACCCTTAATTTTCTAAACATTGTTTTAAAATATTTACAGTGGATAGTTTACTTTTAAAACCATGTGTAATACTGCTTTGAGTGTAGCAAGAGAAATTGTTAATATTAAGGCGAGTGGGATTATTATTCCTCTTCTTATTGCCATGTAAATTGATGTTCTAGTATCACAGGCTTTATCAGGCCAAATTTAGGCCTGATGTTGAGGGGATTGTAGCTATAGCCTCTTTGTGTGCTGCTGTGGTGATTTTCCTGAAAGAGAACCATTTTGGGGAGAAGATGAGGTCATTCAGCCTGAGTATGCCTGTCGCTGTATAAATAGATCACTGACACAAACACCACTTTTTTCAGCTACAAAGCTGAGAGGAAAACATGTCCCCAAAATATGGAAGCAATGAGCATTTGGATTGTAGTTAACGTTAGTGGATAAGTAGATGGAAAATATGGGTCAGCACAAGTCAAGTTCTCCTCCATGTTTTTTGTTTCGTCTTTGAGATGGTTTGTTTCTGTTGTGTGAGGTGAGCTTTGTGCCTCTTATTTCTCCTCCCCCTTTAAGTTAGTGATAAGATGAATGCTTTGAGTGCAGGCTTGCTTTGTTCAGTGGTGAACATAAGTGAAAGTCTTTGATAGGCCAAGAATGTCTAGTGGAACCCAATTATGTAATCTTCCTGTTATCTGTATAGATTCTTGATGTTGGCAAGGTCAGGGATTACTTAACCTCAGTAAGAGACAACTTTCTGTGGATTTAAAAAAAATATATCTCAGGCCTTTAAGTCTTGGTAACATAAGATGGCAAGAAGCAGCTTTTGAGGTGACTCCAGAAAAAGCAGTTTTGAGGAGTGAAGGGGTATTTAAAGACCATTATGAGGAGATGAAGGATTTTGCTATACACATTTCGGTTATTCTTTAGTGAAAGACTGAAGGAAGAGAAATCGCATGTCTTGAGGTGAGAGATTTGTTCTGATTATGAGGTGCTTTGGAGATCTGAGCAGTTGCTATGGAAAGTGAAGCTTCCTCCCCTGGGATCCTACATTTAGTCCAGAAACCAGAGTGTGGGCCTATTTCCCTCCTGCTAATATCTTAACCAGTTAACTCAGACAGCTATGCTGTTCTTGGACTGAATTCAAACACTTAGTACAATCCTCTCAAAGGACTGTCTCACCTCAGAATATACATAAGGATTGTTTTTGTTTGGTAGTGTCCCCTACAGCACTCGCTTGGAAAACTGATTCATTGGGGGAAAGTATTCTAGCCTAGCCTAGCCTTTTCCTTGATCTCTTACTTTCTTTCCACTTGTAGGAAAAGTTTGATGTGTGCACGCTTTCAAGCAAGTGATGTACATTTTATGCCAACAGTGTTATGAAGAAGCTGTTAGTTGACTGGGGGCTGGTGGAGTAATCCATGATACTTTTCAGGGGTTTCTCTCCCCCACCCCATCCCGTTACTTCATTAATATCTTCTTTTGGGCCTTAAGACATACTATGGGGCTTTATGCTCTTGCCTTGTACATCCGCTAAGTCTGAGGTGAGGAAGCTGTGACAAAAACGCCACATGTGCCCTCGACCTAATTATATGCAGCCTTCCACATTATCTGGGTTTCCAGACTACAACTCTGGGAATCTCTTCCTCTTCTGCTTTATGTGTCTGCATGAGCAGTCCAGAGAGCTAGGAAGGTGGCATCAAGAGAGCTGTGCAGTGCTGCAAAACTCAGTTCTGACAGTGCACACCATTGGCTGCAGTCTCCAATTAACTTTTCCTGTTGGTTCAGTGGCCCTTCACAGGAAAGATGTTCCCCACCCCTATTTTACGTGATTCCATTGTTGCAGGTTAGATAGCAGAGAATATAGACAACAAACTTTCTATGGTTGCCCCATACCTGTGGCATTCCTTTCCTCCCACTTACAAGCTTGGTCCTGTTTATAACGTTGTGCAAACTCATGAGATTTCTGGCTTGGTTTGGCGTAGCAGTTAATGGGATGAGATGCTTTAATACCCATTCTACTTAGTCCCAAATTCATTTGCATATTTTTATCTGCATTTTTTAAAACATTGCAGGGTGCCATGCCTGTGAATCCAAGCAAATGATACATGCTGTCACTTTAATAATAAAATCAGAATCTAAAGAAAACTAATGAGATACTGTTCATTCCTCCTGTCTCTCTGCAACTGCTGGAGGGCAAAAATGGAACTTCTGATCTTCTGTTTCAAACTTTCCACAACAGGAACCCTGCTGTATCCTTTGCTGAAACTTTACTATATTTCTGAACAGCAAAAAAAGGCAAATATGGGCAGATGGCACCAAAACATCTAATGATCAATGTAGCCTCCCCTGTAGTCTCTTATCATTTTCATGTCTTTGCGGACTTGTTTGATTTAGGGTACAAGTTGTATGAATATGATACAGATAATTTGACCAAACTGGAAAATTAAATTGCCTTCCAAAAATAACCCCCCAAAACCTTTTATGACTTCGTTGTTGGATTGTCCACATTCCCTGTTTTTCCTGTGTGAATCTACAGAGAAAGTAATATCCAAAACAGCAATTCACAGTTTTGAGTAGATCTTGCTGTTTCTTTAGGCAGGGTGAACTTCTGCTCTAATATGCAAGAGCTCTTTAACTTGTTCTTTCCCTTGTGGACATTTGTATCCTTTCATTTACCATAGTATAATAGATAACACCCAATACAGATTACAGGTTGTATACAATGGTGTCCTGCCAGTGGAATGGGCACTGCAAGCGGATTGTATTTCCCTTTCTCTCTGCAGCTCCCTTGCAGCCTCAAATCTGCCTCAGAGGGTTTGGGGACTTGTCAGAACAGATTGGGGGCATGTGTGGGGCTGCAGTGGGGAGAAGGGGAAGTGAAACTCCCAGTGTGTTGAGTGGAGGTCTGTTTCGCTCTGTATATCTGTTCACAGTCCTAGAATTTTAATGAAGACTAAAAAAAAAATACATTGACATCATATAATGAGGAAGTATTATAGTCTGATCTCTGTTGTGTATGTGATAAGCTAAATAACATATTGTTTTTTCCCCATTTCGTCTTTTCTTTATTTTCTTCTTCATGAAAGAACACCTGGACAAGCTTTTAACTACTTTGTCTTGGTGGCAGGAAACTATAAAACCTACTGGCTTTAAAAGGCATTCCACTTGTGTTTTTCATACTTCTTCGATATGGAATGCTAAAACTAGGCTTAAACAAGCTACATGACTTGTTCTAACATACCAGCTGAACTAATAAATATTGTACAAAATAACACAGCAGGCATTACAAACCATATTACCCTAGCAATCATGCTGTGGTAGAGCTTGCAGTACTCATATGCACTTGAAAAAGGAGCCTTTCCACTTGTTTTCTTTTTCTGTCTCAGCAAACCCTTGGTTTTTTGTGCATTCACTGAAAGTGATAATCATTTCTAAATAGTAGTAGAGAAAGAGCAAAGCAGAAAGTCCTGCCTAAAGTGTTGTGATAATCCTCATCCAAATGAATTTGTGAAGAATTAACTCCTTTTTTAACTTTACCTTTGAAAATAAGTGTTGGTGTTGTACGTGAAGCATCGCACTAATCATAAATACCCATATGATAAATTCCATGTGAAAATTAGTTTTGTTATAAGAGCAAATTGTCTTGGAATCATCACGTTGATTCTTAACACATTCACCCTATTTAGGTAGTTGTTTCAGCAACTTTGGTGTGGTAGTGGTAGTGGGGTGCTGAGGTGTTGATTAGAAAACTTTTCATCATCTGGTTTGCACGTATGCTTGTCAGGGTTGGGTTTATGTTAAGTTGCAGCTATTGCTGTCGGGTCCTGCTTGTGGACTCCCCATGGGCATCTTGTTGGCCTCTATGGAAACAGGATGTAGGACTAGATGAAATTTTCAGTTTAGATCCAGCAGGACTCTTCTTATGTTAAGACAGACTATATTAAACTACAATTAGTTAATGTTTCTTTTATTTAGAAATTGTTTCATCCCTTTTAGGGTGAAAAAGTGTAACAGCAACCTGGTTGGGCAAAGTGGGAGAATTGATTTGTCTTAGTTGGCCCAGTAGATTTGTCTGTGCAGCAGCAGCTTCAGATGGTCGCACTGATCTGTTTTGTGATTCCATCCCCCCTTTCAAGGTGCTCCATCCAATAGTTCACCTCATTTTGAGTGTACACTCTAAGGATGGGTTTTCAAGGCAAAGTTGGGATTCTCTTGAATCCACTGTCTATTAGTCATCTGCTGGAGTTTTTACTGACTATTCCAAGTCCTGAGACCACATTGGGAACAGCATTTGTCTATAGGCACGTGACTCTAGCACAAAGTCTCCCGTCTGAGTCATCTCTATTCACTACAGAAATGTCTGCTGGAGTTGAGTTACACTTAGAGCCTGAGTTGAGAAAAATACTATCACACACTTCTTTGGCGGTGTTGGATTCATTTACTTTGACTTGCACCTTATGCGTTCTGTTGTTCTTTTGCCGTTGGTGTTTCTCCAGCCTTTAATTACCATGTTGGGGCTTTGTTGGATGCCAGGCATGTAGGCATAGGGGGCAATGAATTGGCTGACCAGGTGACCTCCTTGCTTTTAAACCTGCACAAGTTTCATCAAGTGACTTCATTTTTAAATGCAAACTGAAGCGTAAGAGCTTTGGGAAGTCCAGGTCAACAATAAGCTTCTTGAGTTGAAACCAGTAATTTGATTGTGGTTTAATACATCACTTAGGAACTGAATGAAGAAAGTTGATGTAACTTGGTTGAGGTTTGGGGTGGAGTCCCTTGGTTGAGGTTGATTGGGTATGGATACTCATCAGTAACTATTGAGGGGAGGCCCTGCTCATGTGCACACATTGTAGTGTTTCCCTTACTGTTGAACATGTCTTGCTGCAGTATCCATGATACAACAGATGTTCCTTCATTTCTAGTTCCCTGCATTGAATTTGAACTCATAATGTTTCTCTACAAGCTTTATTCATGTTCCTGAGGTCTCTTGACTGGCTGATCTTTTTATAAAGACTTTGTTTGGAAGGTTAGGAACATGTCACTGACAAAAGAATTCTCTTGTATTTGTAGTGAGTAATTAAATGGCGCAACCCTGGTGGCTGTTGCTGATACCATAAACGCCAAGATACCTACTGCCTGCTTGAGCTGGTCAGAGGGGTCTCGAGGAGAGCTGTTGGAGTCCTGTAAATTAGGGGGGCCTGACCCGGCACCCACGGAAGGAGGCACCCGAATTCAATAGAAATCCCCCCCATTTTGAAATTGTATGAAACATGTAAACTTTTCAGTAATTATACATCAGCTTCAACAAAAGTGGACCAAATATCTAAATAAGTATTGATTTGAAGGTGGCATCTATGTGCTACCCCTTCAGATATTGAAAGCGTTGTAAGATCCTCAATCCATTGCATTGTTTATCCTTCCAAGGTTGTAATATCAATCTTTTCGCTGTCAAAGGGGCACAGAGAATCCATTGACGCTGACTCTTTGTTACTTTCCATGAAGCAGGTAAATAATTTTAAAGAGCATATACATCAGTGAATATTAAAGAGTGTTTCAGTAAAAAATAAATAACTGTGCAATAACCAACCGTCCCCCACAAAAGAAGCAACTCTTGGACATTGCCAAAACATATGTTTAAAAGAAGCATTAGCTGTATTGTAGCTGAACTGTACAATCCCTTATTAAAGAGACACTGCGGCGTTCAATAGACGCAAAGCAAATGGTTTTGCTGCATAAGACGCAGCCTAAGTTGCATAAACGCAACAGGTAGATGCCAACGTGGTGATATGCTGATTAGGCATTTTGTGGTGGTGCCCACAGCACGGTCGCAAATTCCCAAATGTGCCCATGGTCCAAAAGGGTTTGGGATCCCTGCTGTAGGCTGATTGTCTGGGGAGATATCAACATTCAGGCTGTGGGCCCTCAAGTGCTGTGGTAAGAATTTCATAGCCCCCGTGGTTCAGTTTTAAGTGATATCGGACTCCCATCTACGTAGCAGGTCGTATGCTGAATTTAGTGTCTTTTTGTACTTGTATGGTACAGGTAATCTGGATGTGGGGAAATTAGCTACGGCCCCTCTGTCACATTTTGGCTTATTTGGCTTTTAAAGCTCTGCAGTAGTGGAGCATCTAATGACATTGTCCTCTCACAGGAAGCTAATGGATCTGGATGGATAGGTCGTGGTGGTGGTAGTTCCTACTGCTACGGCTAGCAGTTCCATTGAGGCCCTGACCAATCTGTTATGTCGAACCGGCGATGAGGAAATCTGTAATGAGGAAATGGATCTGGTCTATTTATGTGGTTTTTTTAGAGCAGGGCTGGGCCACTTGTGGCCCTTCAGATGTGTTGGCTTACATCTTGCATCATCCCTCACATTGGCTGTGTGGCTAGGGCTGTGGGAGTTGTAGGCCAAAACAATACTCTAGAGGAGGACAAGATCGCCTCGCCTGCTCTAGAACATTCTCTCATGTTTGGAAGAGCCAAAATGGCTTTTTTAGGAGCAGGAATCGATGGAACTTTGGGGAAGATTGTAGAGGAAAGCTTGTGACAAATCCAATCAAACATGATATAGAACTCATGCTGCCCAATATCAGTGGTTATGTGTGATCCTGTGGATGTGATGTCAATGGAAATACAGGGTGTCAGACTACGTTGCTCCCTTTTGGATCTCAGACCATAAAAATATAGATGCCTTAGCTGCATTTGAATTAGTCCCTCTGTTGGGGGCAGATACTCGGATTTGTGTATTGAAATAGGGGGAGGGGATTTTGTTCTCTAGATGGAAACTGTTTTGGAACGAATGGTGCTATTGTAGTTGCTGTTTTAAAATAATAACCCACTGAAATTGCAGGCTGTATCCTCAAATTTAACATGTGCTGGAACTGGAAATCAGGGGTTCAAGCCATGAATTATTTTTAGGTGCTACTTTGTGCCACTAGCTTTGTTTCGCTTAGTGACCATATGCTATTTTTTCTCCCTCAAGTTTAAGACAGTATGGTTCCTATTAAAGCTTAGATTCTTGTTTATTATTAAATGAAATTGCATTGCTTTGCTAACAAGACAAGTTGGATGAATGGTTTTCCTCTCACTGTTTCTGGAAGTAGTTCAGTCATCTAGTTATATAAAAATATAATTGTGCTGAATAGCTATTTGTTTCCAGCAGCATTCTCAGCATTAAGTGTTTTCTAAATGTGCAAAAATGTGTTTTTTTAAATAATTACAGGAAATATCAAGTCAGTTATGCCACATACAGGTGGTTGGTGTGGCAACAGATCTTGTGAGGTGTGGGGAGTTGTGGAGGAAAGAAAGTAACAGTTGGAGATTTAAGGTACAATCCTATATTCTAGAACAGGGTGAGGTAATACGTGGCTCACCAGATGTCTTGGCCCACAACTTCTGTCAACTCTTGCCATTGGCTTTCCTGGTTAGGACTGATGGGAGTTTTAGGCCAAAAGATCTGGAGGGGTCACAAGTTGCCCATGCTTGCTCTTGGTCCACCAGCTGAGGGGCCATAGAGTTTCGTGGAATCTCTACTACACTGGCAGGCAGAACTTGAAATGCACTGCCAGTACAAAAGAGAGATCAGTAGTTCACGTCAGATGGGAGAGAAAGATGAAGAAGTCAAGGCACAGTGAGGCTATCTGGCAGAGCTGGCCTATTTGGCAAAATGGAGGGGTGTGTGGATTAGTCACATGGGTTGCCAAGGGGAAGGATAAACTAAAGGGGCTTGTTTGTTCCTCCTGACTGGCAAAGGTGTGCCTGGGTGCGTTCCCTCTTTCAAGTGTTGGGTTGTATCTTGGATTCAAACCAGCGACCTCCACCATGTAAAACGCAACCTGTTCTATCACACCAGAGTTCCACTGCAGTCCTTGAGCTTCTGGTGTCTATGACTGGGGTTGAGGACGGGTAAGGCAAATGCTCCAGGTTTGTAAACCATTAGTGCTGCTAAATACAGTTTGGCCTGTTACCTGAATTGACAAAGTGTGGAATCATGGTGGGTGTTTTTTTTAAAAGAATAGGCCTAATATACCTTGGCTGTTGGGTTTTACATCAGGAACATTGGTACTTTGTATAGGATATAGAGATTCTGAGTGGGTTATGTACCCTTCTTGGTTTGCTTGGAACGTTCCAGAGTATGCTTCTAATTTTTTTTAAGAGTTGATGTACCTGAGATTTTTGAGAATCAAGCCTTCATGCCAGTTTGCATTCAGTGCTATCAAACTCTGTTCATGTTCAAGTTTTGATGGAAAACTATACAAATGAAACATCACAAATGTGGAGAGCCCCACCCCCTCCCAAATGCTGGGCTTAATCCTTCAAAATGCACAGGGGCCTCTTTGCAGTGCAAATGCTAAACAGCTTGCAATTTCTCCAAATTCTAATGCTCCCTGGGGTGGGAAATGAGAAAAATGCCAGCAGAATCCCTGATACCTTTTCGTTGATAAGTATATTTGTATATGTAGCTGCCCTAATACAATTGGGTTTCTTTTCTCCTCTCCTCCCCCCTGCCCATACAGATGATGAGCTAAAACTAATGACTGACTATGAATGTGTGTGTGAAGGCATGTCATGTGGGAATGGCATCCGCTGCAGAGGCCATCAGTGCTTTGCCTCCTTGAGCATCAATAATGGTGCTAAAGTATACCAAAAAGGTTGCTTCCAAGTCTACGAACAAGGGAAAATGACTTGCAAAACACCTCCCTCTTCTGATCAAGCAGTGGAATGCTGTCAAGGAGACCTGTGTAACATCAACATCACAGCCCAGCTGCCAACGAAAGGTGAATATTTTATTCTTTTGCATCTTTTTTTTTTTTTTTAAAGTTCCTTTTTATTGTTCAGACTTTTCTTGGTAAGTTCTCAGCCCTTAGCGTAAGACCTAGGATTTGGAGAATGTGTGGAACCTGTTGTTTTGGATCATTATGGGGCATCTGGAAATGGGTGACATGGAAGTCAATGGTGTGTGCTCAGTCTGTTTAAACAGATCAACAACTGGTGGTGAGTTGAAAATTTAAGACTTTAATCTGTGTACAAGGGGGGATTAATGGCTTCAGGATTCCAGGTACAGGATGAGGCAAAGAGTTAGGAGTTGCTGCTAGACTGAGAGAGATGAGTCTAGGGCATCCTTTCCCAAACTGGTGCCCTCCAGATGTTTTGGACTACAATTCCCAGCATTCCTGACCATTGGTCATGCTATCTAGTGCTGACAGGAGCTGGGAAAGGCTGCTCAAATGCAAGAGGAGAACCAGCAGTTGCAGTCATCAGATCTATCAGCAGAAATGATTGAATTGGTTTCATTGTTATATAGAGGTTGTAATGGAGGTGGACCTGATGTTTGATATGGATCAGGAAACAGTAAATAGCTTTAGTAAAGAATAAACTGGAATCTAAAGACAGAAGATAGGATGGGGTGGAGAGGAAGACTGGTACAGGGAATAACAGGCCAGATGGGGTAGACTCATAAGAAGTGGCAAAACAGGAAGTCCTATTGTAGCCCAGGCACTTAAGCAGTCATCAGGATCTTCCTCTAATTCTTCATGTAAAGCTTGGGAGAAATATATAAAGGAACATAAAGGATTGTATTGTATCAGTGCAAGTATTCAATCAGAGTATCTGTAGGTAGCATGACCATTAAGGAAGAGCTGGCTTTGCAAAGGGCTACTGCTCAACCGTTCTATGTCTTTAGAGTCTGGCAGAATTAACACCAGGAAATAATTATTTTGCATTTTTAGGGGCTGTTAGTACAATATGCTAACCCATATTCAGTGGTTAAGTGTGGGTTGTTGTTGAACCACGGATTGTTTGTTGAACCGTGGGTTAGTGTGTTATCTGAACCCAGGGCATTTTCTGCAGTGTGGCTTGTTAACCACCCTGAACAACCCAGCAACAAACCATGGGTTCTCAAGGTGGCTTGTTCAAGGAAAAATAAGCCACATTGCACAGTTAACAAGCCACCCTGCAGAAATGTTGTCCTGGGTTCAGACAACATGCTAATCCACAGCTCAACAAACAACCATGGTTCAACAACCCACACTCAACCACTGAGTGTGGGTTAGCATGTTGTGCAAACCCAGTCTTAGGTTCCGTCTTCTCATTTAGCTTCCTGCATCCCCGCTCCAGCCCTGTTTCCACTTGGAGTCATTCTGAGCCTGCTGAATTCTGCATTTAAATTGTCATTAAGGGTTTGCAATAATGTGCACAAGCAAATGAGTATTGACTGCTCTTGGATTTACTTCTCTGACAGACTTCTGTCAGAATTGTCGGCATTTTGTCTTGTCTAACTTGCTGTTTTTGTTTCTCTTGTGAAGGGCACCCACTTCAAGGAGAAGCAGTGGGTTACACCACGGACACCCTTATCATTCTTATAATGGTGGCGATTATGGTGCTGATAATATTTTCTGCGATAGGAGTGCTGATCATCCGAAAAGTGCAGCAGCACTATATGGAAAGGCTCAATTCAAGGGATGCAGAATACGGAACAATCGAGGGACTCATAGCCTCAAATGTTGGTGACAGCACACTGGCAGTAAGTAAATCTTGTCTTATGACCTGTTGCTATTCATATAACAACATTCCCTCACTTTAGCTTGTTATCAGACTGCCAAAAATGGGTAGTACTCAATATTGTCTGAGTCACAATCTCCCTTTCCACTCCCCTTTTAGGAAAGTCTAATCTTAAGACACAGGGAAGCCAGCATGATGTCGGCAAGCTGGTACCCTTCAGATGTTTGGGGTAACAACTCCCAGCGTTCCTGACCATTGACCATGCTGGCAGGGCCTGATGGGAGTTGAAGTCTGAAACATCTGGAAGGCACCAGGTTGGGCAATGCGTAGGGTGTTGGCCTTGGACTGGTGAGATCAGCGTTCTAATACAATCCTGATTGGTCCTTAAATGTGCCCAGGTTCTTGGAATGTTGATTTTTCTTCTCTTTTTGAACTGTGACTGTCTGTGTTGCCTCTATAACTGAGCCTGTGACCTGCACTGATTTCTAAAAGGGGGCTTTCCCTGAAATGGTGGATCAGTGCCCTTTATGTTGGGGGTGGAAGATTTTGTGCATCTTTGAAATGCACACATTCTTTTCCCTCTGATGTGCATTTGTGCACTTTCCCCCCCAAACATCTCTTTCTGTGACTGTTTCTGTCCTCCTTGTTCAAAGCAGACTCTTGCTGTTGTACCAGAAGCTTCCCCCTTTTTTCCCCCTCACAAGACTAATACAACAGAACCCCTTGCTTCCTGGGAAGGCTCTCTCTCTCTCTCTCTCTCTCTCTCTCTCTCTCTCTCTCTCTGTGTGTGTGTGTGTGTGTGTGTGTGTGTGTGTGTGTGTGTGTACATACATCTAGGAAGGGAAAGGTTTGAATGAGAAAAGAATATAGGCAATGCATTGCCAGGCAGTGAAAATATGGGACTGAAGGAGAATGTCCCTTGCATACAACCTGTGTAGAAGGTAAAAGGACATGGGCATCCAAGGGATGTTTTGGAGGCTGAGTAACCCTGAGCCAGGTAGTCCAAAGAGGTGGATAATAATAATAATAATAATAATAATAATAATAATAATAATAATAATAATAATAATTTTTCTTACTCGCCTCTCTGTTTGTGTCAAGGCAGGGAACAACAGTACGTATAAAATACTGATTAAAAACATAGCATACATAGTTAAAACATCCTAAAAACATCCTAAAAGCATACTAAAATTCCACTGGATAGGCCTGCCGGAAGAGATCAGTTGGAAGAGACTGGATATCTCATGTTGGTTGGAACTGACTGGTGTAAATGTACATTTTGGCCAAACTTGAGCCCAATATACCTGGAGATCAAAAAAGAAATAAATCTATTTAGGTTCCATTTTTGGACTTGCTAAATCCTATGTAATATGGCCATTAAAGCAGCTGTGATGTTGAATTTCCAATATGATGTGGAAATTAGGGAAGTCGGGCATACTGCAGTTTATTTTTTTCCTCCTGTAAGAAAAAAAAATACTTGAACAAGGAGAAAGGCCTGAGAAATAAAGACATTCATGCTAAAATTGGCCTAAGATCGCCAAAGCTGAATCCTGCAATAACCATTCATGTCTGTGAAACTGGTGCTTGAGGAAGGATTAGAAGAAAGGCAGTGTTGTTTAAGAAGAAAAACCTAAATAGACTATACTTACCTAATTGACTTTAAACCATGGTAAAATAATATAGGTATTTACTACACGAACCTGATCAGAATGGATTCCTAGGTTTGTCTTTTTTAGTTCCGCTGAGTCTTGCAACTGTACTGGCACTTTCATTAGAGTTAAGCCAGGAATAGGTGGGTGGGTGGAGGTGTTGCAGCAAATTTAATGACATGCCTATCGATACTGTTGTAGCACAAGGGCCTACACTGTTAGTAGTTATCAGTAACATCTCCATCATTCTTTAGGTATTCTCTCTTAAAGTGACCAAATAAGTTATTTTGCTGCCACCTTGTGGCTATACCTGAACAATTTAAAAAGTCATCCTATGATATATGACGCAGAGCAGAACTTGCTTACCTTCTTGTTGTCAGATTGGTAGCTCTTTCAGAATAAAGAATTGTGCTGTACGTTTTTAACAGTTGTTAGTTATTCTAAATATAGACAGAAAACGTCATAAAAAGAATCGCTAAATGCTCCTGCAGTACCATTATGGTTACATCTGGGTTCAGTTATTGCCACAAAAAGCGGAGGAGCCTAGACCTCTCTTAAAAAGGACTTGCTGGAGACTTGAGGAAGTGTGGAATGGAAGCTGTGAACCCCTCAGGTGTCAACTCAATACTTAAAACCCCAGGATCACCTTACTCTTGTCTCCTTTTCCCCACCCGTCACCGTCAAACAGCTGTCAAATTAGCCTATATGCAGCCTCATCTTGTCAATTTCCTGGTATGTTTTGTATTGTATTTTGTTCTCTTTTGACAGCTGAAACGTACAAGGCTATTGGCAAGGCAAGGCTACAGATACCTGACAGCTGCAAGTGTGCCCTGTGCAACTGCGAAAAAACAATATATATATTTTTTAAAATATAAACATTTATGCACATTTCTTGGGCCAAAGATAAGGGCTCCATTTACGCAAATGTCTGAGACCCAAAAATAATAAATAAAAAGTGTTGGTGAACGAGTGACAGCACCTCCAAAGTGCCATTTTGGCATCATTGGAGAGGCTATCACTGCTGAGGAAGGCTTGAGGTGAATCAGGCAGACACGATCAGGAAGAGCAGCAAAGGGTGTGTGTGTGTGTGCGCGCGCGCTGCTTTTGCCAAGCTGCTCTTGTACCCAATCACCACAACCCACAATGAGTTGGCTCTGCTGGGTTCAGATGACACAACGCATCATTGGTTGTCAGGGTGGCTTGTTGCCTAAAAACAAGCCAACCTGTGGGAAGTGGCCCAAGTTCATATGACATGACAATCCACTGTGGCTTGTTTCACACTACAACCAATGGTGGGTTGTCGTGTCATGTGAACCCAGTCCGTCTCAAATTTTATTATAGCGTCTAGAATAAAAGGGGTCTCTAAACGGCAAAAGTCACAAGGGCAGTTACTATATGATTGGCTGGATAGAATTTGAAGTTTGTTGCATCTGGTAAAATGTAGTGAGTTTTCCAGAAGGCAGAGAAGTAAATAATATAAGGAATTCCGTATGAAATTGGAATTAATTTGTTACTTTTTGGAATGCATATTTTCATGAGAACAATTAATTGCTATTTATATTTCTGATGGAAATCTATAGAATGTAATTTGTGTTTGTTTGGTCACACTTTTGTAAATGAAAATCTTAATACTTGGCAACCAAAGCGAAACACATGCACACACACCTCCCAACTGCTGCGAAGGCACATCAGAGGCTTGAGTGGCTTATATAAAGTTGTGCTGAATAGGAGTGGTTTTCAGAAATGAGTAATGCTCTGCATTTAAAACCTGAATAGGCAATTGGAAGGGGCTATATTCCAGTAATCTGCATCATGCATTCACAAAGGTGGCTTTTTAAACAAAACTTAATTGTTCAGTTGATATTTCTAATAAAATACAATCTGTCCGTACTTTCCCATACTTGCGCAGTGATGTGACTTGCAGTTTTGGATAGTTTGGGAATGTCAGCCTCCCAATCACTGGAAGAAAGATCTCTTCTTTGTGGTGTAGAAAATCATAGCATAACTTGTCAAGTTCAAGATTGCAGAAGACTGAATAGGTCTACAAGCTTAAACAGAGAAGGGATGATTCCATGTACCAGTTAAGACTACTGTAGATAAAAAGTCAAGGGCACTAGTAGGAGCATTAACGGTTCATTTAATGATATGCTAGCCATTTGAAAACATTTTTATAGTGCAATCCTATACATCTCTACTCAGACATAAGCCCATTGAGTTCAGTGGAACTCCAGGTAAGTGTGCATTGGGATTGCAGCCTTTATTGACTCTGTGGGAGCAATGTTTTGTTGGTTTGTTCATCCTACCGGCCAGTGCTATTACTTGCTATGGTAATTTCCAGATTTGATCAGAGACAAGTGAGAGAATCTACTCCACTTGAATTTTCATACCCCAATGTTTGGTCTTTTCTACACAGGACCTATTGGACCATTCCTGTACATCTGGGAGTGGCTCTGGTCTTCCTTTCCTGGTACAAAGAACTGTGGCTCGCCAGATCACACTGCTGGAGTGTGTCGGTTAGTAATCTTCTGACTTATTCTATAGGGTGCTGTAAGTCATGAATAAAAGTTGAGCCGAGAGACTGGGGAATGCAAAAAGGAATATTGTTCGATTCATTTTCGGAAACGCTGCATGCTAATGGTGCAGGTTTCACCATTGTTTTTAACACTTTCATTCAGGCTGCAAAGTAGCAAATCTGAATAACATTTCCCCCCTTTCATTTTGAAATAAAGTTAAAAATACAGGCAACAGAAAAGAACACATGTAACAAAATAAGATCACTAATTAAGGGGGAAAGGAAACATACTGATTATGGTGTTGGATATATCTTAGGTGAGCTTGTGAGATAATTGAGAGTAAAACAGGAGAAGATCACTAGCTAGTGAGAGAATTTGGACATGTAAATTATGTTGCCAAATCATAGTCAGGAAAAAGAACTATATTTGATTGGAAATGTGATAAGAAGTTTGAAGGGCTTCCACTTAGGAGATAGCTTAAAACCTTGCTGGCGTTATATATTACACACACACGCACACATTCTTTGCTTGTTGCTGAGTAAGTTTGTAATGTAATAACGGTACCTCAAATCTTAGCAATCCGCTGCTGTTCAGATGGTAGCTTGGGAGACTTGCAGTTACATGTTATACACAACTTTTCTCTTGTAAACTATTAGTAGTTAAGAAGGTCTTTATGTAGGAATCCCTGGTGTGTTTATGATGAAGGAGCTAGTTTTAGAAGTTACCTGCAGTCTACCATGGAAATATTCCTATTGGCAATTGACAACCAGTCTGAATAACCTTTTTTTCCATCTGTTGCTGGGTCTCTCTTTCTCTTTCTTCCTCCTCTTCCACTGCATTCAGTTAACGGAGTGGAAGGAGTCCTCAGTTCTTAGGACACACGAACAGTGTTGATGCTACTCCAGTAACATTTAAAATGGTTGATCACATGGGAAGGGACAATATGTCCATTTCCAAGATGTATATCACTCCCACAGCATTTAGCTATATGAATTTGTTCCATGTGAGTATGAAGCCACATGGCTAAGTAGTCTTAACTGAGAGCATCAAATTGTGATGATTCAAGAACAAGAGTCAACTTTAGTTTATTTTACATGTTTATTCATGGGATTTAGTGCCATAATCCTTGAGTGTTGTCAACTAGTCTTTTGTGCTGATCTTACTTGCTTTCTGCTTTACGATGCTCTTTATTCCTATGTGCCCACTGTGGAATCTGTATGTATTTGAAACTGGGTCTTCTCATAAGATAGGCTTTTTCAGTTTTAACAGACCAAAGAGTTAAATGGTCAGCCTGTTCTGCACTGCAAGTGGAATTTTTGGACAGGAAGTCTCTCCTGTGTAAAACCAGTGCCTCATAGGTGTCATGTGTCCCTTTACCCTGGATTACACCTGTCACTGATGAACGTGTGCCAAAAATGAGGTAACGAAATGAGAGACCGACCTCAGACATGGGTTACTGCCAAAGAGAGCAGGTGGCATTGAATTGAATTAAAACTTATTTTAAACTGTTCAGGTTGAACAGAGGGTATCTAGTGTGCAGCTCACGTACAACTCCTCTATGTACAGTATCGTTCTCTTACACGAGGCATATTGGTGCATTTTCGTTTCTTCATTATTTTATACACCAAACAGGTACCGCTGTTTTCATGTGTAAATCACTCATAGAACTGTATCCTGGCCCTCCTCTGTGTGACAACCTTTCAAGTACTTGAAGCGGGCTATCATGTCTCCCCTCAGTCTTCCCTTCTCATGGCTAAATATGGCCAATTCTTTTCAGTCTTTCCTCATAGGACTTTGTTTCCAGACCCCTGATCCAGCTATGTACTGAACTGAGTGTTATAAAAGGCTTTGTTAGTAACGATACAAGCTAAACGAAGGCTTTAGTGCTAAAGAACCTTAAAATGTTGACTTTGAATTCCATTTCAAATCTCTGGTCTTGATTTTGGTGTTAGGTCTGCTACTTTTCACTTAATGAAAGACAACTGGTGGAATTCATTGTATCTGTTTGTGCTTTGTAGGGAAAGGCCGATACGGAGAGGTCTGGAGAGGACAATGGCAAGGTGAAAACGTTGCAGTCAAGATCTTTTCTTCCCGAGATGAAAAGTCCTGGTTCAGGGAAACAGAATTATATAATACTGTGTTGCTGAGGCATGAAAACATTTTAGGTGAGGAGATAAATGGTACTGCTTTGTACGTAAGTAGCCCCTGAACACTGTAGTGTAAGGCTTTCTGTCCCCCCCCCTTTATAACCTAAGATTTTATTTCTTTTAATAAATCAAGGAAAACATAATTCCCAGAGTTATAAGAGGTTCTCTGTAGGAAAAAGCGTACTCATGAGAACAGTCCCTGGAAAACCATATGCCTGCCATTTTATAAACTTTTAAAGTACCCCTATAAACCCTATTTAGGTGTAATATCTGAATAAAGTACTGCAGGTGTGAGGAACTGTTACATAGGAACACTGGAAGCTGCCTTATACCATTGGTCCATCTTGCCCAGTATTGTCCACTCTGACTGGCAGCCGCCCTCCAGGCTTTCAGGCTGGATTCTTTACTCACCCTACCTGGAAAAGCCAGGTATTGAACCGGCTCTGTGGCCAGATTGCCTCCTGGAACACCCCCCCCCCCCACACACATAGGCTGGATGATGTCAGGGCAGGCCACTCTGTCCCCCACAGCCCCACTTCTTCCCAGGATTGCCCCCCATATCATCTGTCTCCCTTCTCCATACATGGAGCAATCACTCTACATGGAGACGGGGCCTGGCTGTTCTTGCTCAGCACTAGAGAAAGGCAGTCTTTCTCTAGTGCTGAGCATTGGGGAGAGTATGGCAGCCCAGATCTGGCCCATGGGCTGGAGGTTCCCCATTCCTTGGATACAAGGCAGGGCCATGCACAACATCCTTATTCCCAACATCTTCAGCCTTCTCGTGTTGAGCAGGGAGGTCTACAGAGTAGTTTTACTTGCATTCTCTTGAACATGAGTAGACCCCTTTGTGCAATCGGGAACCATAGTAAAGCAGGGTTCCCAATTGCACATGGAAGATTCTGCTCATGTTCATGCTGACATGATAATGCTGCATATGTTGTGCCTGGAAACTTTATTTAAACAGGAAGCTAGCCACATGAAACACAGCACAACGTAGTGCTTACTGTGCAACCAGCTTCATATTTCAATCTGGCCTTGGTTAGGGCTACCTTACACTTATTTTATGGGCTGCAGGGGGACATTTCAAGTGTCTTTCCTTGGTTTGGGGTCCTTTACAGCATGTTGTGGGATTGAAACAGTCCTGCTCTCTTCCTTTGTTTCTAAATCAGTCCTACTTTAAAGGTGAGTGCACATCAATAGCTGAACCATCTGTTTTTATGTTTTCCTTTGTTAACGTTAGAAAAAACTCAATTCCCCCCACCCCTCCCTACTGATTTAGGACTGGTTCAGACATGTCTTCTCCTTCTCCTGTTATCC
This sequence comes from Elgaria multicarinata webbii, assembly GCF_023053635.1. Lineage (NCBI taxonomy): Eukaryota > Metazoa > Chordata > Lepidosauria > Squamata > Anguidae > Elgaria > Elgaria multicarinata. Next base: position 50,297,763 of record NC_086172.1, read on the forward strand.
CAGTTCTGGGAATTAGTCCTGCTGGGTCTCCAATCTGGTACTTAGACAAATGTAGTGGCTGTGTTGGGAGTTCATGCGAGCTTTAAGAAACAGAGGAGAGTTTCCCTGGGTGGCAAGTTCTGTGATCTCAGATGCTTGGGAGCTTGTCTTTTGCATAGCTGAAATTGCTGACAGTGAGCACGAAGTCCCAAATAAAACATTGTATGTGTTGATACAAATATTTATTCTGGTTTCACTGAACTGGGGAGAAAAAGAGGACCCATTTGAGCAGAGCAAGTAGGGCCAAAGTTTGATAATCTTTGTGTATTAGCATTATTGGCAAGGATTGGGGAGGAAAGCGATTTCATCCAATTCAAGGATGCTAAGCCATTCAGACAAATATTTCGGTTACCTTACTTCCTTTAGGACGCAATCCTATGCATGTTTAGACAGAGAAAAGTCCTACAACTCCCAGCATTCCCAGGCCAGTATGTTGGGAGTTGTAGGACTTTTTTTCTACCTAAGCAAGCATGGGATTAAGAAGAGCCCTGCTGGATCAGACTGAGGGTGCATCTAGTCCAGCATTCTGTTCACACAGTGGCCAACCAGCTGTTGACCAGGAATCAACAAAGCAAGACATGGTGCAACAGCACCCCCCCATGTTCCCCAGCAACTGGTGCACACAGGCTTACTGCTTCAGATTGCGCCCTTACTTACTCATGCAACCCCAAATTATGGATTATTTAATACACAAAATGGTGGAGGGAGAAGTTTGTTGTTGGGTTAACTCTGGATTGTATAATCCCTAAACAACCCAGAGTGTCCAGGATTGGACATCACACTAACAACCTACTAATGGGACCATTGTAGGTTGTTAATTGGAAGTGGAAGTGAGGAGCACAGCAGAGGCAGTGCACTTGCTTGCTCCTGCTGAGCCCCGCCAATTTGTGGGTTAAACAACCCATGATTTGCCATTATTGGTCAGCAGGCTAATGCATTCAGCAGTTCTGTGTTGTTGCTGGTATGATTACAGAAAGTGTTTAGGTAGTGAAGGAGGGAAGCACCTGGTAGGTCACCTGAATTTTGTGAGGTGTGTTTCTTCTCTTTCCTTTTCAGGTTTCATTGCCTCAGATATGACATCTCGCAATTCCAGCACTCAGTTGTGGCTCATCACACACTACCATGAGATGGGCTCTTTATATGACTACTTACAACTCACCACTCTGGACACAGTGAGCTGCCTTCGAATAGTCTTGTCCATAGCTAGTGGCCTTGCACATTTGCACATAGAGATATTTGGAACCCAAGGAAAACCTGCCATTGCTCATCGGGACTTGAAGAGTAAAAATATCCTGGTTAAGAAAAATGGACAGTGTTGTATAGCTGATCTAGGTGAGTAGGTTTCCTGCCTTTTTGAAGGGGGCATTTTAAAGTTCTCAAATAACCTAAGAAAATTCTTGAGGTCCTTCGTGATTTGGTAAAAAAACCAAAACATTTCAGCATCCACTAGAGGGCACTTACAATTTTAAAAAGTCTTACTGCTGTCTACTATTTTCCGATGTTAGAGTCTGTAAAGCGTGTCAAGCACACATGATTTTAGCGAATTATGTAGAGGAAGAGAAGGGACACAAAACAGCTTACTCAACAAAGACTTCTTTTTTTATTTAAGGCAATAACTGGAGCGCTTATCACATAATTCATGTTTCTGGGATCGAGCTTAGAGTCCTAAGATGCTGCCCTTGTGCATGGGTCCAACTCTGCCAACAAAACGTTCTGTCACCCATCACTTAAATTAAAGCAGGGGTTGGTTAGTCTGCAGTGCAGACACTTAGTGGCTTGTGGCTCTCCTGGGCAGGAGAGCTTGTGATCGTCAAGCTTGCCCTTCTCTCTCATGCTGCACTACTGCTTGTTTCCCAACTGCTCCAAGGCATAGGGTTGGGGATGTGTGGCTACATATGCACCGTAGTGTGTGCATTGGACTAACACTACCAGCTAGAATGCGGTATGCCTTTATCTATTGTGTGGATTGTGATCCCTGCATTCATAGACCACCAAAGCTTCAGATGCTGTTCTCTAGGATGATAACGTCTGTGGACATTGTGACTGTGAAAATGCTACCTGTGACATATTATTTGCACATGGCGATTCTGTATTTTGCTTTGCTGTTGGGCTTTTAATTATTCATATTTTGGGGTGAAACTTCTATAAAACTTCAATAAACATATATGTTTAAAAGATCCCACCACAACCCTACCAACCGCCACTCTTCCCCTCCAGCACAGCCATAAGTAGAAGGCCAGAAGCTTCTGCTTCCATTTAGATGAACCACAGTTTACCAATGTACCTTAAACTGGTTTGTTACCACTAACCATAATTAAGATTGACTACAATTTGTTCAGGTTTCAATGTGGTCAATCTAAAAGGAAGGGAAAGAGAGGGCCTTTGGAACCAACTCTCATTGGAGGTCTGCCATGCACTGTCTTTACAGGCTTATAAGAAGGCCTTGAAAACATATCATTTTACCATGGCCCTCTCATGATCTGAGTACTACTATTTCTGCTATTGTCATTGTTGTTCTTGCTGGTTTTGTTGTTGGTTTTTATTGTTTTAATTGCCATTTTGTTGTGTTTAGGTTTCCATTGCTTTTAATATTTTAACTGTTTTTATGTATTTTATTGTTGTAAGTCACCTTGTGAGTGCTTCTGCCTTGAAAGGTGGCTAAAGAATCTTTTAAATAAACAAATAAATAAGTAATAAATCAAAAGTTTCAAACCCCTCCTCATGGCCACACTGTAGGCAGTGCGCAAGGCTAGATTCGCTTAGACTTCTTCCCATAATGCTAAATTGCAGTTTAGCGTTTCATCCAGTCCAGCCCATTATTATTGCTCCTATTTCCTCTTTTCCCCCATGTGCCTGTTGGGTGTTTCTTTATCCACTTTCTCCATGGTAAATGCCCCTTGCTTTGTAGCTGAAAAATACTCAACAGTGGTAACAACTGAGTTTGCCTTGGGCTGAAAGACCTGGCCTTACCCCTCAGTTGAACAAGCTATTCACTTTTCAGCTTTCATTTCATTCTTTTCAACTTTCATTTCATTCTTTTCAGCTTTCATTTCATTCTAGTAACATTGCTCACCTGCCTCACTCAGGCACTTATGGAGATGAATTGGATAACTGCTGTTTAGTTGCTTCACACCCTAAAAGTCTTACAGAAACCATTCATAACAATAGTAACTTTATCTCAAGTCTTCTGTTTGTGATTCCAGGCCTTGCTGTCATGCACTCCCAAAGCACCAATCAACTGGATGTGGGGAACAACCCCCGAGTGGGTACCAAGCGCTACATGGCCCCAGAAGTCTTAGATGAAACCATCCAAGTGGACTGCTTTGACTCTTACAAAAGGGTTGATATTTGGGCGTTTGGACTGGTCCTTTGGGAAGTAGCCAGGCGCATGGTTAGCAACGGTACGTAGGTATTTATTTATAGCACATGTTCCATTAATCTGTGAAATGAATGGGCCATTACATGGGAAAACATCTATTGTACCTTCCTAGTTGTAGTGTATTGTATTCATGTCTTTCCTGTCTAAGTAGCCTGAATTCTAGCTTACTTTGCAGGATTTGAGCTACTCCCAGGTTGCAACATTGTGTTTGTGCTGATGTGAAAATAAGTACTTGCTGAATTCCGAATAAAATTCCAAGGCTTTTTGTAATGTTAATGTAGCACATGATGTTGCAACACAAGTGGGGCAGAGTGGTCCAGATCTCCTTACTTGCCTCTAAATGCATCTCTTTTAAGATAAGGGCTGGTGTCTAGGGTAGGCGTTGTTGGGCCCTTGAGTTCACTGGCAAGAGCAAGCCTGGACTTGTTCCTCTTCTTCACAGCTCCCTGCTGCTTGTTCATCTGCTGCTCACTCTGGCCCAGAGAACAGAGAAAGAGAAGCAGTAGATGCCACTGCCTACTTTTCTGCCTGTCGTGTAACGAAGTGGTAGCAAGAAAGGGGATGAAGAGCAATGACAGTTAATGACAATGGTGATGAGAAGGTAGACTCACTGAGGGAGGGAGCCCATTGAGGGTGTCTTGCCCAAGGGCACTCAAAAAGCTGGAGCCGGCACTGTACTTATGGATGGGACCACATCAAGATGTGCAGAAAAGGGCAGCCAAAATGATCAGGGTGTGGAGCTTTCCATAAAAAGCAAAGCAAAATAAGGCTTTTGGAGTTTTCTAGTTTTGGGGGGGGGGAGGGAAAGACAAGTGGGGAATGGGGGATGTGGAAAGACATGGCAATGGTTTATCAAATTAAGTAACCCTTACTCCAAGCTGACTATGGGTTGAACCATGGGTTTGCCCAATCCAACCATGCTAATAAATCATGGTTTGTTAACCACAAGCAACCCATGAAGAGAACCAATGGTTTCTTGTTGGGTTGTGAACTGTGGGTTGTTTGTGGTTAACAACCCATGGTTTGTTAGCACAGCTGGGTTCAAACAACACAGCAACCCACAGTTCAACAGCAACCCACGGTTCATTGAAAACCCACACTCAAACCAATAGTCAACTTTGAGTATGGGTTGTCATGCTGTGTGAACCCAGCCAGTTTTTCTTCCTCTTTCACAATTCCAAGGTGGCTTTTAAAGGTAATTAGGCAAATTCAGGGTAGGTCTATCAACAACTTTTAGTTTAGATGGCAATATGGGACCTCTAGATTTAAATGCAGTTTGCCATTGACCTGGTTTGCATGACACGACAGCCCATGGGTTGGGAAAGAGCAGATATGTTGCCTGAGCCCACCATTTCTGCTTTTACTCAGCCCACGAGTGGCTCTGTTGTAAATTGCTGAGCGTGTCCTCCAAACCCAGATTTCTGGGTTGTTCAAGGGTTGAACAATCTAATGGTTAACCTGTTGTCATTTAACACTTGGGCTGTGATGTCGTGCGAACTGCCATTCAATTTCAGTTGCTGGGGAGCACTAGAGGGAGGGGGCTGTTGCTTTCAACCCCTACTGGTGGGCTTCTGAGAGCTCTCTGGTTGGCCACTGTGGAAGAAATGGATGCTGGGCTAGATGAGATCTGAGCTGGCAATGACAGATGAAGACAGAGATTTTGGGGCTATGGTGGACATGTCGACCCAGTGTGTGGCTGTATGAAAAAAGCTAGATTCTATGTTAGGCATAATTAGATGAGGAATTGAATATAATACTGCCAAGATCACGTTGTACAAACCTGTGGTGCAACAGCCTTGGGATTTCATGGGACTGATTTCAGGAGGATTGTTTTGTATTCCTTTACCTTCATACCGAGGCATACTCTATTAGGAGGAGGGGGAATAGAGGGGCTGTGGAGAGACTGAACATGATAGTCTGATCTGATTATTGCTGGGAATGATTTGCCATGGAGCAGCCATTTTGGCAGTATCAGCTCTAGTATTGGGTCGGTGGCATTTTAAACTGGTTGTGTTTGAGAGAAATGTTTGTGCTGGTATCATTAGCAGAGTGTCCTTTCTCCCCCCGCCCCCCCCCGCCCCTTGCCAGCTTAAGTTCTTACTTGGTATAGCAATTCTTAGACTAAAGCTGTTAAAATAGTTTACTCAGTCATAATTAAAGGTCCCTGAACAAGGAAGTGAGTGAGAAGATGTTATTTTAAAGGACACTGAGAGCACAATGCCCATGGGGAAAACTCAGTGCAGTATGTGTGCCATTCTTTCATGTTTATTGGCTAACTTTTATTTCATGGATGTGTGTAATAAACATTCAATAACCATATTTCTCAATTCTTGGAACTCATGGGAATGGTAGTGTGTGTCGCTTTGAGACTTCAGAGAATTTAATCTGTAACATTGAGGTTGCTCTGCTGAGCTTTGAGTTCTGAACTTTGCCTGGAATGGTTTGCTAAAGCTCTCTTACTTTAAACAATCACCCCAAGCATTGTGGAGCTGGAAACCAAATTATCCTCTCTATTAACAAGAGGAATTGTTACTTTATTTGTTTTTATTTACTTAATTGTGTGATAGGACAGTCTGTGTTGAGTGGGCTGTCTGGAGCAGTGAGGAAGATTAACGTTTGGCGATGTCTGTTACCAGGTGGGAACCTTCAGAGACAAGGGGTCAAGGGCTGCATTCTGGTGGGGGTCAGGTCAAATCCAAAAGTTGGTGGGAGTCAAAAGTAGATGGGGACATACCTTTTCTCTCCATCATCCAATTATTCTCCCATTCTCTCTCTCCCTCTCTCTCTTGTACAAACGCACACCAGTTCACCTATCATCTAAGGTAGGTAGAGCAACACTGCCTCATCCTCCCTGCCTCCCATTCTCTCACACACAACTTTCCACACACACATTCTCACCCATCCTTCCCACCCTGATTTGCACACTTTCCTTCCATCCACATTCTCCCCATAACACAGTCTCCTTGCCCCTCTTCATCCACATTCTCCCATTCACACAGTTACCTTCTGTTCAACTGGGATTTTTCCCATTAGCAGTTCATTAGAAACAAGAACAACATGTTTCTCCACTTAGTAGCTCATTGTCCTTCCATTTGGGTTGGCCAGAAGACGTTTCTCTTTTTCCCAGCTTAGCAGGGAAGGCAAAGTGTTTGGAAGCCACAAAATTGGGGCAGCAGGGAGTAGGAATTCACTGAGTGTGTATGTGAGTAGCTTGGGTTCCTGCTGTGGGCTGCCCTGTAGGTCTCCAAGAGTTGTATGTGGCTCGCAGGTTTCCCACATATGATCATGTGGTGAAAAATATTGGCCTTTAAACTGTTTATTACTAATTTTACGGATTATATTTTGTGGATTCGAGGACATTTTTCTTTAAAATAATACATTTTCTTCTGGTGGAACAGAAGAAAAGGATGTCAGGGTTCATAGTGGCAATGTTATGACAGTGTAGATCAGAGGTTATGGTGCCTTGCTGGCATTGTTCAGTAGCTCTGGAGCCAAAAGCAGTCCCCTAGGTTCCATAAAACTTTGGCTGTGTTAATTGTGTTTTTTTTTAAGGGATTAGAGTAAAAGCCAGACAACTGCGTCTCCTACAGTAATACAGCTGATAGTTTAAATATCCATATCAATTTAAAAATGTGCAATTTACAGTTATTCAGAAAGGGAACGCTCATTTGTTTAAAACTTTTCTAACCTGCCTTTCAGGGTACATTCTCCCTGACAAAGTGGTTTACAAATTAAGAACATAAAATACGTGAATACACAAAACATATTTTTTTTAAGTTTTGCATGAACTTTGGAAATCCAGAACTGAAGTATATTCAGATAAGGATGTCCAGATTTTACCAGGCTTTATAGAGTGCCCTGAACACTACCTCCCTAAGTTGCAAGTATTGGGGGAGTTTCTGGTAACCGAGGGTTCAGCATATCTGGATGAGCTGGAGGGCCCAAGGAAACTGGTAGTTACCTATCTAAATCTTAGGGAAGCCTACACTAGCAGTACAATGTGAGTGTTAGCATAAGTAAATATTTCCTCTCTTGACCTGGATGAAGTGCCATCCATATTGTGTGTGCACTGCAATGTTCTGTGTAGCTGAGGACACCAGCTAACCTAGCCAGATTCCTGCACTTTTGGATGTATTTACATGTATTGCCTACTCTCAATAGGGCTCAAGGGCATGCTTTTGGAAAAAATGATAGACAAATCATTGTCGTATAAATGCCTGGGGAAGTTGGAAGGGGTTTATATGGAATATATTAAGAGTCATTGAAATACTTTTAATGTGCCGCGTCAGTGTCAAGTATGTTTGCATCAGCATTTCAGGTCACCAGTTTTTCTTATTTCCCAAGTAGTCTCTTGTGTCTGTAGCCTTGTTTTTATTGGGAAAACAGCTGCATATGAAAGAACAGTGACAAACCTTGCCAATCCCTGCAGTGTACATCCTAAAAGAATAAAGACATTTTAAAAGAATAGCTGATTGTATCTCCATTGAACTTGGTTGGATGGGTGGCTTTTAGCAGAGAGTATTTCATGGGTTGTGAATTTGGAAAGGCAGTGACATAAAAGCAAACTTGTCAGATCCATTAAGCTCTCCTTCTCTTTGTGTATCACTAGTCTGCTTTTTCATGTGGATTGGACAAATTCTCATTGTTAACATTTCTGAAGAGTTAGAGATGCATGGCAAGTATATCCATGACAAATAAATAACTGCAATGTACTCTGTGGACCAAACTTTATCAGAATGCACAAAGGATAAAATATATACTTCAAATACGACATTAATTGGAATGTTTCTTCCTGAAACTATACTTGATGGGGTTTTCTGTTTAATTTGATTAATAGTATATATACACTGACTTGCTCATAGGACAATTGAAATTATTAAGGGATTTTCAAAACAGAATGCTGAACTTTAGCACACAGATTATGTTTATGGTTAAAGCGCATGGTGCAAAATGTATCTCATAATAGCATCAGCACTCCAAGTGACACTTCCTTAGAGATGGCAGCAGACAACCTGTTCCGCACTGCAAGATGCTTTCTAGGAAGTGGTGTTCAGCCTGATGTCCACTCCTGAATTGGGGTTTAGTCTGATGCTTTACCCCTCTCAGTATCTCCAGAAACCCTGTGTTGGGTAAAACCTTTGTTAGGCCAACTCAAAGAAGTGGGTGAGTTTTCAAGAACTTCAGATCTCTGCATCAGGGAAGAAATGGGGTATACAAAAATCAACCCTGCAACCTTGTTAGTCACTTGATCTGTTTTCGGTGCATGAGTTTTTGTTCACTGCTTAAAGAACTGTATTCTAACCCACAGGGAGGACTGTCTGATTAATGTCTTGATTGTATTGTGCTATTTTCATTTCATAATGTCGGTGAGATGTCACGAGCGTTTTGCGTTGGCTAAGCTTAATAGTATTGTAATGATATCTTGAACTTTGTCTTCCTAATGAACACTCTAAAATATATTGATGCAACAATGTGATCTGTTGTGTTATTTTGGTTGTAGGTATTGTTGAAGATTACAAACCTCCATTTTACGATGTAGTTCCTAATGACCCTAGTTTTGAAGACATGAGAAAAGTAGTCTGCGTGGATCAGCAAAGGCCGAACATTCCCAACAGATGGTTTTCAGACCCCGTAAGTATGCCAGTCCATAATGCCCCACCCTATTTTCTACCTGATCTTATGTTAAGAGCTGTTGTTGTCAAAAACCATCTGCTGTTTCCTCCATGTTTAGTGTTTGGACTAGGGTAGATGTGACAGCAGCAAATCTGTCCATTCCATTCACATATAAAGCAAGAATGAGAGGTGCGTGGGTTAAGGGGAGCTGAACTCTCTCCCACCTTTCTGCCCTGCAGTCTATCACTCTTCGTACTTTCTTTCTAGTCAAGCGCACTTTTAATATCAGTGCCTGGCTGGGAGAAAAAGGGGGTTGAGTGATGGACCATGGAGAAAGCTTTCTATTGAAAGCAGGAAGACCATGTTCCCATAGAAACAGCTGTCTGGCCTCATAGCTCCATGAAGGGAGAGAGAAACTACTCGGCATTAGTGAGACCTCTGTTCTCACTGTTCGATTCTGGGCACCACATTTCCAGAAGGACGTTGACAAGTTAGAACAAGTTCAGGGCAGGGCAACAAAGATGCTACAGGGACTTGAGGACATGCCTTATGAGGACAGGCTGAAGGAACTTGGGATGTTCAGTCTGAAGAAAAGAAGACTGAGAGGAGACATGTTAGCAGTGTTCAGGTACATAAAAGGGTGCCACAGAGAAGATGGTCAAGAACTATTTTCCATTGCCCCAGAAATTAGGACTCGAAATGATGGGCATAAGTTATAGCAACCTAGATTTCGATTAAATGTAAGGAAAAACTTCCTGACGGTAAGATCTGTACAACAGTGGAACAGTTTACCTATGGAGGTTGAGGGTTCTTCATCTCTGGAAGTTTTTAAGAGGAGGCTGGACAACTCCTCTTATGGATGGCTTAATTGGTTTTCCTGCACATTGCAGAGGGTTGGGCTAGATGATCCTTGTGGTCCCTTGCATCTCTGCAATTCTATGATATTTGCAAGCCAAGTTTTGTTGTTGTTGAATTCAACAAGAACTGAAGATTGAGAATCCAGTTTTAAAGCCTTTCAAAGATCTGCTGAGGGCAAGGCAGGGGAGATTGCTTCTTTGCTTACAAACAAGTTACTTCTCCCTATTGCCGCCAGTTTAAGATATCCCTAATAGTGCCTTGATAAGTGTTGGCTGAGACTTAACGCTCAGTCTTAAGTGATTGTGATAACTTTATATAAATATTCACAATCTGATGAATAAAAAGGAAATATACCTATCCTGGAAGGACAAGGTTTATAATTTATCATTGAGTTGTCCAAGTGTTGCAGAGCTGAAGGGAGGCATAGGTTGCCCTCTGTCACTGGCCAGGGGACCTAGGGCCCCCTGGGTGTATGTGCACCCGGTGCCTCCCAGGAAGAACATCATGGCAAGGGGGAGACCAGATTGGCCCCATCCATCAACCAGAAATGGAAATGCTGCAGGGAACTTGCTTCCACCATCACTGACACCCACCAGAAAGAAAACTCTGCTCCAACTACCAGTTGCCCTGGGACCACAGAGCTGAAAGAAGGCACACTCTGGCCTAACTATTGGCCTGTGGGAAAGAGCTGTTTGGTTGTGTAGGCTCTTTCTCTTATGCACACATGCTTTAGGAAAGCTCTGAAGACCCACCTGTTTTTGTTGGTCTACCCATAGTATCTTTGGTGCTAGTTTTGGTAGTACTTTCTGATTTGATTGATTTTTACTGGTAATCTCTGTTTTTATGGAATTTTATTGAAGACTAGTGAAAAAGCCCATCATCCAACAGGTGTATTTATTTTGTTAGGACTTCTTTGAATACAATATTTTTGGTATACACTTTTGTAAGATTTTGAACCAACTTCCCCTGTTCTTTCCCATCAATAATTTTTAACTTTATGCCCTCAGACCGTCGGACTCTGTTAGCGCCCATTGACGCAATTGCCAGAGCACTATTTATTGATCTTATGTTTTGCATGAAATTTTTAGAATGTTCATGCTGTCCTTTCATTAACTGCTCAATAACAGGGGCTGACCTTATAGCATCCAATTTAACTTTGCCTTTATAGCAGCATTGCATAAATAATTTGTCAAATGGCCGTTCTGCAACAACATGCTTTGCTTGACAAAATGCGCAAATACTGTCCATGGGACCACAGTTATGGGCGTCAATATTTGTTTCTAAAATATCAACAGCGTGAAAAACAGCCTCATTTCTGGTTCTTGGAATTCATTGTCGGGTTGCATTACCAAGTCTGTGGCGCAATATTTGCTCTGCCGTCATGTTGGCAACCTGATGTCGTTTACAACCTTGTGCAATCTTATGAGGAGTCATATTTGTCACACAATGGTGAAGGCAGTCATGTTCCCTTTGTATATCAGACAAATTTGCACATTGGGCTCTATCTCGCTCTGCCTTTCGCCTTTTAGCCGCTTCCCTCATTGCTGCAACTTCCACATCAGTTCGTTTACGTTTGGGGGGACATATTCACAATTTTGTAATTAAAATATTGCTTCGCATGTGCACTCGAAGAAATTCAAAATATAAATGAGGCGAGTAAACCTATAAGCACAAATTAACATGAAATGTTAAAGTAAAAGCCTTGTTAACATTTTTATAACTGGTGAGGTTAGCCTTCTATCAAATTTACCCTCATGAGACAAATTAGTTACTGAGAGTGGGTTTTGGCCCATCTGCTAGGCCGGAAGGTCCTGGCAGTTATTTTTCTGGAACTTCCCTAGAAGGCTGCAGTTCTGAGAAACGTCACTAGATGGCGCCAAAGGGCAAAAACTATAACTGGTGAGGAGGAGCACTCTGGCATTTTATATAATAGGATGTATATATGTATGGGTTTTGTATGTTTTTTATCTTGTATGCTGCCTTGAGAGGGTTCCATCCTTAAAGGCAGTCTAAATGTAATTTTAAATAACTATGCACACTCTCACACACTCACACTCTGTTGTAAGCTGTCTTGACGATCATTCAATCAGGAGGCAGGGTATAAAACTTCTGGATAAGTAGACGTAAGGAATGGGGTCTTGAAGGTTATTTTAACAGGAAGGTGAAAATGCTGCTGCTAGGGGGCGGAAATGTATTCTTGCCCTGAGAAGAGCAATTGTTTTTGTTGGGGAGCTAACTATACGTTGCACATATGTAAGGATTTCTAAAATGAAAGCCTCTTTGAAATGGGAAAATTTAAAGTGGGAAAGCAATGGAGGAGGGAGGAATTGTTTTCCTGCCTGCTACTTCTCTTCAACTCTCCCCTTGCTTCTCTTTCCAGATTTGCTGGGAGAAGCATGCTTTTGAAAACTCTTGCGGAGGCAAGAGCTATTTTGGGATCTGAAGCAGAGAAACCGCTAAGTGCCCCCTATCCTGTTGCTTCTCTGCTGTAAATCCACCCCTTCATCCTAAAGCAGCTTTTACAGCAAAATCCTGTACATGTCTACTCAGAAGTAAGCCCCACTTAGTTCAGTGGGGCTTACTTACAGGTAATTGAGTCTAGGATTGCAGCATTAAATGCCTTTAATATAAAATAGCATTTGAGTGTACCATGTAGTTAACTCTTCAGAAGATGGTGAACACAAAAAGCAGAAGGGTTATTTGCAAAAAAGCTCAGCACATTTCAAATAAAATCTTTCTTAGGGCACAAGACGTCAAATGCCTTTTTCTTTGAAAGAGAGCTCTCTTGGAAACCTTCTGTGTTGCCTTTTTAAAATTGGAAAGGCTTTGAGCTTTTTATGACATTCCTTTGCAAGCATACTTTCCAGTTCAGTACCAGCTGGACATCTTTCTTTTTGCGCCCCCCCCCCCAATTTTGATATCACTATTCCCCCCTTCAATGATGAACATTTTGAATTCCATTCTTTTCCTTTCCAAGTAAAAATCTTTTGATTTCTACATGGACCTCATTTTTCTACTTTAATAATTTTCACTTTATGTAGCCAGGACGTCTCCTGTAGTAACTCTCCTAAATTCTTTCTGCTGCCTCTCACAAAGCTAAGTCTTTGTGCATCCTTTTCTAGCAATTTTTCTTTTCCAAATTCTTACCTCTCTAAGAAGCTGTTAAAAGATAAAGAACTCCCATCTTGCAATCATCTTTCTGAAGGCATCTTATGAGCATTCGTATTTTTACTATAGATGTCAGCGTAGGTAGCCAACATAGAATTGGAAACAAAATATGAGGTACAGCTTTTTTCCTGCCCTTAAAAAGTAACCTCTTGAACACAGTCTGTAGCAATATTAAAAAGTGCCATTTGTGGAGGCTGCTCTTCATGGCAAAGCCTCTTGTGTGAACTGGCTTCTTCACAGACTATAATTTTTCACTGCCCTCATTCATACCACGAAAAAGAGTTTGGGGTGTGGTGAATACTCTAGTTGTTTGCTGAGCCACTTGAAACAAATAGAATTTCAATCAGTTACCATGCGGCTTACACTGTTTTCTTGTCAATCAGCCACACTGGGTGACATTTTGAAAGACTACTCAGAGGATCAGTTTATGCTAAATCATAGTGTGCAGTAGCCATGGTTTTAGAATCATACAATAGTTGAGCCTCCAAACATGTATACCAACCATGGTTTACAGCTGCTTATGTCTTTGGCTTACCATCTTCTCAGTGCTGGATTTCTATGGTGCAGAGTCCTCTGATGACAGAGCAATGGCCAGAGCTCTGGTTTGTCAATTCAGCGAAAATGCCAGATCCTGTTTTCTGATTCTGCCTCACTGGCTGAGCACAAACTCTGGTTGTCAGTTCAAGTATCTGCTGTCAGGATCAGGCCTGTTCTTCCAAGTGTGAGGGAAGGGGTTTCGGGGGTCAGTCAGAAGAAGAACCAAGAATTTACCAGACAGCACAGACAGCCGGGAAAGAGATTCTCCAAGACTCTTCAGGAGTCAAGGATGAATCTTCCTGTGAGCTTATTGCGGAGAATGCAGACAGCTCAGAAACCATTTCCCCCTCCCTCCTGAGAATTCATCCTCTGTATGAGGGGGAGGAGACATTGGAGTTGACAGTTCCCAAAGTCCACCACAGGGTCAAGCGGGCAGAATTGAGAGGAGATGGGAGGCAGTCTCTTAGGGTAGCATCTTGTGAGAGGCTCCTCCCAAAAACCCCTCCCTGTGCTGAAGTGCATGTTAGATCGTAAGTAACAGACCTGCTTTAGTTGAAGGCAACTGCCTAGCTTTGTAAGTTAAATTAGACTTAGAAGATAGCTCCTAGCATTCACACTGCCACCAGGTGTGAAGGGATGTTTATTTGTTGAATAAAGCTTTGTAGATTACACCGCAGGCATTTTTGTTGTCTCACCTCAGCAGGAGGGCTTGGAATCACGACACGTACCAAATCATAATTTAGTTTATTTGACCATTGTTTGGTATGGTGTCTAAATAGACTCTTGGAATTAATACTGCCAGTGCGTCAGAAATGTTCTGTTCTGAATGTGCTTATTTTGTGTGTCTTTTTTCCTTTTCAGACGTTAACTTCCCTTGCCAAGTTGATGAAAGAATGCTGGTATCACAATCCATCGGCACGATTAACTGCTCTGCGTATCAAAAAGACCTTGACCAAAATTGATAATTCCTTAGATAAGCTGAAAGCTGACTGTTGATAACAGCGCACGATGCTGACAAGACATAAAGGCTTTTGTCCAGCATAGACGTACAGCTTGATGAATTCTAGAATTCAGTCCCAAGTGGCTTCAGACATAGGCAAGTCGTTTACCTAACCAGCCATTTGAGAGGACCATGTGAGCCTTCATTGGGGACTATCCATGGCAGTTTACAAATGGACAATCTATCAAGACATGATGCTGAATCTGTGGTGGCCTATGGAAGGAAGACAGAGAAGTCCTAAGACAAAATTGGGGCATTAAAACCATGGCTTTTAATTGCTTTTTTAAAAAATTCCGTAAAAAGAAACAAAAAGCAAAGTGTCTCCTTGTGGCTCCCAAGTTAAACATACAGAAGTGGTCAATTCTAATCAGCCACATTGCCTGCGCTTCTCTTCTTTATTGCACTAGGGGGTTCTTTGCATTCCTTACTTGCACTGTTACTGTTTAATTTTAAAGACGTGACTTGCCAAAAATATGATTGGCTTTGTACTCCTCGATCTGTGTTTTTTGAATAGTGGGAAATCAATTTGGAAAATCAAACCTGTAACTGACTCTCTCTCTCCCTCTCTCTTTATTATTGTTATTATTATTAAGCTGCATTTTACATATGTGTACTGTTTACAATAATGCTGGACACTAGGAATTATTGTTTATAAGGAAACTTGCAGATTTTATTTATTACTAGTGCACTTAACAGTTTTTTAAAAACTGAGGAAAGTGCATACAGTTAAAGCTTATTTTTATGTGGCTTCTATCATTATTTCTTACAGACTTTTTTGTTTTTGGTAACACGGTATAACCTGATACAGTCCCACCTCTCTCTCCCCTCCCCCCGTATTATCAGTTAAGACATTTTAATCACCTTTTTAAGTGCTTCACATTTTTATATGCGTGTGGTCTGTAACCTATATTTTCAGTTCAAAATATGCAGAACATTTATATATAAATATATATATTATATATAACTAAATATAAAGCCATTACCCAAATGATGCCACATCTAGTACCTTATTGATCTAGAGGAGGGGAGCAGCAGAGGAAAATGGTAGAATTGTAGGTCATGGATCTCATGGAAAGTGCATTTTTTTCTTCTTCTAAGCTATACATAATGTGCATTTAAACTCTGCCAGGGGGGAAAAGTTATTTTTTTAATTTACTTTTTGTATTTTAGCTGTTATTTGTATAAACGAAATAGACTATTTTCAAGTCAAATGGACGACAGTGTTCCCTGGTTCTGTTCTGTTTGTGCCTCCTACGGCTTATGGTAAATGCCGTACAGTTTTTGCATCACCAGCGTGTATCCACTTACAACTCCCACCCTTTGCTGTGTTTGCAAATCAGAAGTAATGCCAACAGACCCACGTGGTGGATGGGACATCACTGAGGAACGCCAGAGCGACCCTTTGTACAGGGCACTGCCGACATTGCGCATCCATGCTGGAACTGCAGTGGCATGAATGGATTATGTATGGACAAATGAGATCATGCTCTTCTGACCATGTGTCCCCCCCCCTTTCTTAAATCTTGAGTTCCCTGAGTAAAGAGTTTTGATCCCAGTGCCTTGCCTTGTACTACATAAGCTGTTCTCTCTACGGAGCCCTCATAGTAAAAGCTAAGGATGCTGAATGTAACGGAGGTTGATCTATTAACATTAAACCAGCACAATGCCATGGGCCTGTCAAGGAAGAAGCTGAATGAACTTTTATTTCAAGCAGAGTCTTTCAAACTAGGCTTCCGTTTTGCCCTGTTCTCTCTGTCTTACGTTCGTAACAACAACAACAACAACTACAAGCCTGTTGGAAAGAGTGTTCGAGACCGTTGGTTTGTACAGTTGTTATGTTCTGTGAAATGCTTCTGCTTTCGTCACTGAACGAAGAAATTGTAGTCCCTCATCTGGGATCGGGTAGGTCTGCCATCATTTGCTCTACTGAAGTTCATATGATATATGATCTGTTCACTGTTCAAGTGTTACCTTTGCAATGTGCAACCTTGCCATGTGGATCCCATGTCTCAAGAGGTAACATTTGCATGGATTGATTACTGGAACGGTCCCTCACCTCAAAAACTCCCTGCATGTAGCAGGCTAGCGAAACCATCTCTTCCCGATACGCTAGTTTCCTGTGCAGGGAGACTTTTAACTTGGGGAGCATTTGGTCATGCAATCCTATATCTGTAGCTAGTCCTGGGAGAGTGCTATGTTTTCTACAAATTGGTACCTGTTCTGAGATATATAGGATACCCTTGGGCAACTTTGGTGTGCAGAAGAAAAGGTAATGTTGGAAGGAGTCCACAGAAAACATACCCAATCATATTACTTCCAATACACCTATCTTCACATTTTGGTAACTAAATTGCTTATTTCAACACACAATGAATTTCTCATAAACTTCCAAAGGGTCCTTGTTCATTTGCTGCCCAGGTCAAAGTGTGTTTATAATAAATTATCTTATACATGAACCTTCTGTGCTTGACATTTTTCTTTCAATCCTTTAGTGATGGTGGTGGTTCTTTCCAATTCTTAGTGAAAATGTTGCAACAATTCACTATTTCTCACCAATTTACATAATGTACAAGGTATTGTTGCTTTACGTTCACCTAAAAGGAAGACCCTGAAGGGTCAAATGGGAATTTATATCCTTCAATAAACATCAATTACAGTAGCCCTAAATTTTATAACGTTTTTACCAGATATGCATAACGTCTGCTTAATCATAATTCTCCAATATGATGTGAATAATGCATCTTTTGATTTAAAAAATGGTAGAAGCACTCATCAGCAATATCTATAGCACAATTCCAGCTGTAATGATGAATTATATCATTGTCCTGAGATGTAGATCTGAAACATTTCCCCTGATTGATTCTTAATACCTATTTCAACATGTTGTGCATCAGAAAACAATCTGTACGCCTTGGGGAGTAACCTCTTTTGTCTTGTCATGGACCAGCAGCACTCTATTCAATGGATGGAAGGGAAAACAGGCAAAATAGTGTGCTCCCAGCTTAGTGGTAGAGCTCCTGCTGTGTATGCAGAAGGACCTAGGTTCGATCCCATCTCACCAACTAGGAAAGGAAAAGCTCCTGCCTGAAACCCTGGAGAACCACTGCCAGTCAGTGTCAACAATACTGGGTTACATGGTCCTGTGGTTTGATTCAGTATTAAAGCATGTCCCTTCCTGTGGCCTTTTCTGCGTTTCTCTGGCTGCCGCTGCCAAACCGGACTTAAAACTCTTTGAGCCCGTTCAGAAGACGCCTTAAACCATGGCTTTAAGCATTTTGCTTTATTCGCCATGGTTAAAGCTGTGGTTTAAGGTGTCTTCTGAACACAGCTTCGCTTTCTGGCTTAACCACCGTGGTTAAAGCCATGGTTTAAGGTGTCTTCTGAATGGGTCTCTGAGTCTCAGCTATCTATTTAGGCTTGGGCTATTAGATGTGGAGTGGGTAATCCAAAAAGGAAAGATAACACAAAGATTCAAATGACAGAATTTAACATTATTGAAGGAAAACGTTAAGAATTTGTTTTAAAAAATCTGAATGAATACGCACACGCACACACACACACACAAGCAATAGGTTAAAAAAAAAGACATGGACAAATGCATCCAACTAACCTAATTAGACTGTGACCCTATTTTATCCAAGTTCCCTATCCATACAATGTTTTTCTGTTATAGGTTTAGCTTTCCCAACCATCTGTCCAGTTCCAGCAGATCTTAACTCTTTCTGGAACTTCTTTCCTTCCTTCCCTCTCTGTCTTTCCCTGTTCTGCTTTAGGCTTTTAATTTTAAAATTATTTCCCCTTCCCAATTCAAAACAATCAGAAGGGTTGTTTCTTGTTCACCTTTGCTGTTTTTCCTAAACTGTTCTTCTGACCTTCAGTTGACTCTCCTGCAAACCTTTGGCTTCCTGAGCAGTCAGTCTGACTCCTGTAATGTTAAACTAAATATTACCTTTTGGCTGAAACTGACCAGCACACGCGCGTGCACACACACAATATTTACCTCCATAATACCCCAAAAGCAAACTAAATACAAAAATGTTCCTTCGCATCCTTATAACCAATTAATATAAATTCAAACTGTGTAAGTGATCTAAACAAATTGTTAGACCATGTCAAATGCTTGAGACACCTTTTAATTTCCATAAATTCAAAAATTGGAACCCATGTGTCTCAATGTACTAAATCTGGATAGGAAAAAATACTATTCTCTTTCAGAAAATCCATGTCTCGAAAAATCATGTTGTCAAAAATTGTGTTTACAACCGCTTTTGCCTTGTTGAAAAGAAGCCAACATAATTATAGGTATCAGTGGTAAGATACCAAAGAAGATCTTAACTTATCCCAATTCTTCAATATTGCATCCCAATTCTTCAGTATAGCATTCCTAATCACATTAGTTTGCTCTATACACTCCCTATCCTCCTCCCACATCCATTCAGTTCATTTTACTGTAGTACACAGTTGTTCAATTGCCCCATGTGAGCTTTTCCTGAACATATCTCACTGACACATTGCTGTTAGTAGAGCTGCTTAATACTGGCTAATGTTTAGTACTGCTAATCCTTTCAATTTTTTTCTGTATTGAAAGTAATACATGGAATCCAAGGCTGAAATTAATCCATTGACAAGGGACTACATAGTCTTGATTGTGTAAGAATCACTAATGTTAGGGCCAAAACGAGAAATACAATGGGGATGATGGGAGTTGTAGTCCAATAAATATGGGAAGAGCACCCCTGCTTTATGAAATTCTGCTGATAAGTTATCTATGCTGTTGCAATAAAGATGGAACATTGATCTATTTCCATCTGCTATGGTTGATTAAATTATTCATTTTCTTGAAATAATTAGAAATTAATTAGCAATCTGACCTTACAAATTCCAGCAATTGCAGTATGTGGGTGAACTGAAATCCTGTATTAATTACCTGACTGGTAATTTTGCAGTGAGCCAGGCTAGCGATTCTTTCCTTCCTTCTAACAAGTATCTGGTTTGCACATAATGCTTACCCACGGTGTATTTAACCCCTACCTCAACAACCCTGTGAGGTAGGTTTGGCTGAGAGGCAGAGGCTTACCCAAAGTCACTCCATGAGCTTCATGGATAAACAAGGATATGTGGTCTTGCTTGGTGTTTTAAGTTCTATTTTTGGAAATAAGGCAGGAAATAAGTTTTTTAAATAAACAAATGTCAACTAAAGCTGCAATCTGGTGTGTACACTCAGGAGTAAATCCCTACTGAACACAGTGGGCCAGTTTGCATGACATGACAGTCCATCATGGCTTAAGTTACCTTTGAGCTATAAAAGTAGCAAAATAAGTGACAATGTACCATTTTGGGTATATTAACTTCTACTCTTTTTTTCAAAAGAGACAACATTGGCTGCAAAACTCATGTTCTGCTATTTCGTTCTTAGCCTTCATTTTCAAGGCCCCAAAAAGAAAGTAAAGCTATTCGTGTAAATTAGGATTGGAGAATGTTTGGCCCTCCAGATTTTTTTGGACTGCAACTCCCATTATCCCTCACCATTGGCTGTGCTGGCTAGGGAACTGTCTTATACTGAATCAGACCATCAGTCCATCTAGCCCAGTATTGTCGACACTGACTGGCACCAATGGCTCTCCCAAGGTTTCAGGCCAGATTCTCTTGTAACCTTACTTGGAGAAGCGGAGGATTGAACCTGGGACCTTCTCCATGCCAAGGAGATGCTCTTCTCTGAGCCACAGCCCTTCCCTTATGGCATATGCCATCCAACAACATCTGGAGGGCCCACATTCCCCACTCTTGGTGTCTAGCAGGCATACTGCAGTTGCAATCCGCTGCACAAATTTAGCACTCCTTGATTTCCTTTTCAGCTTGGCAAAATGTCCTGGCGTCTGGTTGGGCCATGCTCAGAAGCATCCAGGCCTTAAGCGTGACGCCTACAAGGCCTTTGTCACCACCAGCCACCTCTCCCCTCTGCTGATTCAGCCTAGCTTTGGAAAGGTGGAGGTTGGTTAGGAGGGCAGTCTGGCTGGCAGCCAGGCCACTGTGAATGGAGTCTGAATTTCAGTCCAGGTGAGGGGCTTGACTTGTAATGGGCTCAGAGGGAGAGGGTTCCTTGCTCTCTCGGAATAGGCCCCACGCCTTTTGGTGGAGTGTCAACACTTGTTGCTAAGTTTGGAGGGGTGGGGGCAGAATTGGGGCTGATTGGCCAGCTCCACCAGGTAGTTAGATTTTTGCACTCCTGCTGAACATTAAATATTCAACAATAGATAATGTAATGATACTATTACATTTACGTGTGTGTGTGCTCGGCAGTTTTATTTATTTAGAGGCCACCCTATAACAAAAGTGATAGAATAACAAAAGAACAATTAAAATATTTTTTAAAATATTTATAAAATGTTTATATTTATATATTGCCCTTTGTTAACAAATTCCAGGATGGTTAACACAGCAAATAAAACTAGAAAAAAGGCCATTTTAAAAATAGAAAAGGCACCCAAATCTGCAGTATTAATTTTTAAAAGCAGAGGAATAAACATTCGCAGCTAAAACTGCTAAGATACCACATGCACTAAAAGGCCAACGTGAAGGGAGTCATTGGTGATCGAAAGGCAATGACAGTTCGGATGATTGCATTTGGGGGAAGAAGACATCATGGCTTGTTCTCCTTCCCCCATGCGCACTGTGAACACAAATGCCATTTGCATTAGCGTGTCATCCGAACCTGGTGTGCAGCGAGGCGGGAGTGACTTATTACCCATCCTAGGACGTGCAGTACAGGTTGGAAGGTAGGTATGAAGCCATCCCATTGCACTCTACTCTGCGTTCGGATGACATGTGCTACAGTGTGAGGAATAAAGCAAATGCTGCATGAAGAAGTCATGATGGCTTCTTTCTTTGCCACGATTGTCTGAACACAGACACTGAATGAGGCACTATGTGGACATAGATACAAAAGTGGACAGAGCTCCTGCACCTTTAATAGATGAGTAGAAGAGGGGATTTCAGCAAGTGCACCTCTTATCCTTGTATAATGAGCTATACCTGCTGAAATTCCCCATTCTGCACAACTATTAAAGGTTCAGGAGCCCTGTCCTCTTTTACATCAGCCCATTCTAGGCCGACCTCTATAGAATGGCATTCCACAGCCTGGGACCATTGCTGAAAAGGCCTTGTCACACACAGCCCACCTGCCAAACCTCTGTTGGTGGGGCACTCAAAGAAGGGCATCAGACGATGTCCTCAAGGCACAGATAGATACACATGGGAAGAGGCAATCCTAAAGGGATCAAGGTTCCAAGTAAGTTTCACCATGTTCACAAAGAGTCCTGTGGAAACTAGTTTGGTGCAGATTGCATTATCTGTCTCCAAGTTAGGTATATTTTGGGGGGTGGGGGTTAGATTTTGCTTGATGAAATAAGCAAAATCTGCCTATAACATGAAATAAACTCATGTACTTTTGTGTATTTGAACATGGTACCTGATACGCAAATCTACGCTCTAAAAATGTCTGCCTTGAAATTTCTGTTCTAATGGTTCTATATCTCCATTTATTTATTTTTAAATGGCTTCTTACAGTGAGATCACCTTTAGTAACTGTGGTACTCCTTTCCAGTGCTTTCCAGTTGAGCAGAATGACATTTACCGTTATGATCATTCCTTTCCTGAGAACGAGATGGCTATCTAGCTAGTGATGGGAGGGAATGGCAGAAAATTGTGTTCTCAATACCTTGGAGAGACCCCACAAATAGAGGAGGGTCTCTTCTTCAGACAGTTGTCCTCCATGAGAAGTAGGTGATGAACATGAGGAGGAAGAGGGGCAGGGCTAGAGAGCTCCCTCCCTGATGTGTTGAGTTTGATCCCTTTTTGAATGACTGAGTAGGCATAATGTCTTATGGCCAAGCAGTTGTCTCTTGGCTTAGCCATGGTGGTACAGGCATTAGAAACCTCAAGACTGGGTTACTCTAATGTGCTTATGTGGGGCTGCCCTTAAGGCTGCTCCAGAAGCTGGAGCTAGTGCAGGATGCAGCAGCTCAGCTATTGTCAGGAGCTGCCACTTTTCAGCATACAACTCCTTTGCTGAGAGAACTGCACGCTACCGGGCCAGGTTTACGGTCCTAGTAGTAGCGTACAAAGCCCTAAACAACATGGGACCAGGATACTTGAGAGGACTTTCTGCTTTATCAACTTGCCCAGTCACTGAGGTCATCTCAGGGCATGTTCCTGGTGGTTTCATATGGACCTATGGTCCGAATGGAGTCCAGTAGGAGAAGAGCCTTCAGTGTGGTGCCCCCGCCCCCTTCCTATGAAATTCCCTGCTGTATTGCTTCTGATGCCTCCTGAAAACGTTGCTGTTTTAGGAAGCCTTCCATGAATGACTGGCCGTGGTTTTACCAGTAATGGGGTTTTATCACAATACCTGATGGAACGCCTCTCCCGACATGAAGCTACGTGTACACTGCGCTCAACATCTAAGGTCCTCCTCCGAGTGCCTACTCTGAGGGAAGCTCGGAGGATGGCAACAAGGGAGAGGGCCTTCTCAGTGGATGCCCCCCGACTGTGGAATGATCTTCCCGATAAGGCTCGCCTGGCGCCTACGTTGTTATTTTTTCGGCGCCAGGTCAAGACCTTTCTCTTCTCCCAGGCATTTTAACAGCATTTAATAACATTAAGTTTGTTTTAATGGACCCCAGAATTGTTGTTTTAAATGAATACTGTTGTTGTTTTTATACTGTTTTTATGTTTTTTAATTTTTTTGTATACTTTTAATGTCTACTATTTTTAATTGTTGTAAACCGCCCAGAGAGCTTCGGCTGGGGGGCGGTATATAAATGTAATAAAATAAAAATAAATAAATAAATATCAGAACTTTGCTCTTTCAAAAATTATATTTTTAATATGATGTTTTTGATTCTTTGATTCTATTTGTTCATCACTCTAAAATCTTTTGAATTGGGAGTGGTATATCAACATTATAAATAAATAAATAAATAAATATTTTTTATTATTTTTTCATTGTTCGCAAACATACATGACATAAAAGCATTACATATAAACATTACATTTTAAGAAAAAGAGGGAAAAAATGAAAAAAGGAATATACATCTTTATACATAAATAAACAATTCTTTATTTCTGTATTCTGCAAGTGGCCCTTTACGCCATTGGCACTTGCAAAATTCCTCTCCCAGATGGCCATGCATGGAGAAAGCAGGCATGCAGGAAATGAATTGGCCACCACAAACGTTCCAAAACAAATACACTGATAAGTAATGCGTCCCACAGGCAAAATCAATATACCATTATTTTCAAGATGCCAGGCAAACATATTGCTCTAGGCTCCAAAGTTCAAGGTTTATTCCCTAAGCGTGTTGGAGCAGAGTTGTAAATCTTGGAGTGACGTTTTCATCCAGAGACGTTTGCAAACAACCAATAAGAAGTCTGCAGTTTAAGAACGCCTCTTGAGTTGAGTTGTACAGCAGTGCAGGAGCGTCTTTTGGGAATCAGGATGGCTGCCCAAAATGGATGGTGGCCGTGGATTCCTGACTCTGCAATGCGTTATGTGAAGCATATTATATTAATGCAAGAGATGTGCAAAATTTCAGATCCCTGCTTCCATTTTCCAAGAATTGGTAGGGGCATTTCTTCTTTTTTGAGTGCATCTTTGACATTGTAAGTGTACACCTAAAAGTATAATGTGATAAACACAGTTACAATCATAGGTATTATACAGATGCCCTCATCAAGGAAACAAGATGTGCTGTTGGTCCCTGTGGATTATAGCTTTGCCTCTGCTTAAATTGTGCAATGGCCATTGCTAATCTAGCTTTTGACAGAACCAAAAGCCCTACAGATGTCCAGCGATGCAATTTTGGGGCCAAAGTAAACATTCTATTTTAAGTGTGTGCAGCCCCAATACAGATCAGGACCAGAGGAGGATTTACACTTCCATGCCACCCATTCCCCCCACCCCTAAAATCCCACTTCCCCACAAGGGACATTATTTTTTTACAAAAAAGAAAGAAAAAGAAAAGAATCAACACCTCCATTGATTCCAGTGGAATCCTCCTCTCCTGGAGCCTCATGGTTCTGATCCGTGTGTTTACAGGAGAGTAGAGAAAGCTAGCATGCCTACCTCCACTATACAGTATGTGCTTTAACAAACATTTCGTTTGGCCCTTCGGGTGTTGTTGACTTTAAAAAGCACAATTGCGCCTTTCAAGATTTTTTTTTTTAAAAGTGCAGAAATGTTTAACTTTTTAAATGCAGAAATGTTCACAATGTTCCGAAGAATTGAGTTCTGGGTGGCCCACATATATTTGTTATGCTCTTTCCAGAGGATGGCTTGCCCCAGGACTGATTTTAGCATAGTAGCTTTTAATGCCAAAGAGGGCAACTAGCTGTCTGTGAAAGTAGCTCTTCTGCTTGGTTTAGCAGCAATAGGCTCTTCAGTTCATAGACAATGTTCTGGAAGGAAGAGAAAAGCAGGCATAGGTTGTATTGCCAGCTCTTACGATGGTATTGTATGGTGATTTCCCTGCACAGTTGCTTCGAGTTGTAGGGACTCATCCAGCAACATTGCAATGGACTCTGTGTGGTGGTTTGTAGGGCTGTGCTCCTCTTCTCTTCGGGTCGGAGAAGCAATAGCGAGGCGGCCTGATTCACCTCCAGAAAAGGTGGAGGAGAAGCGAGTCGGGGGGGGGCTGTGGATTGAGGCGAAGAGGATCGGCTCAATCTGGAACTCCTGACGCAGGTAAGTGCAGGGGGAGGGGGACTCACCTTGTGCTGCGGCAACGGCAATGGAGCCAGGTATGGGGGCAGGGAGGAGGTAGGCTTACCTGTGTCCATTGCGGTCTGTCGCGGGCTTCAATTGACGCCCTGGAAGTGAAGGACGAGGCCTCTTCCATTTCAAGCCGGGGCCTCAATTGAAGCCCGTGACGACAGACACAGGTAAGGGGGTGGGGTTTTTGGCTTACTTGGCGCTGCCATCCATGCTGCGATGGCGGTGGAGCCGGATCTCGCTTCACGGAGAGGAGTGGGGGATGGGTGGATCGGCCCAAAGAGGATTGGGCCCGATCTGGAAGTTCTGGATTGGGCCACAATGCGGATCGGGGGGGGGGGTGTCTGTGCACAGCCCTAGTGGTTTGCACGATCACTGCAGGCCACTGTTATTTAAGCAATGGCATGTACTGGTAGCCATTTTGAATATTCAACCCCAGCAGGAGGTTGCCATAGTGTCATCCAAATATAGGTGGCAGGGGTTGTTGGAAGGGGAAACAACCCTAAAATAACCCATGGTCTGTTGTAGGGTTATTTCAGGATTATTTCCTCCAACAGCCCCTGTTGCCTGGGTTCAGATGAAGCAGCAAACCATGGTAACCCCCGCTGAGTATTAAATATTCAAAAGGTCTGTTGGAATGCCATGGTAGGCTGAGGTGATCATGGGTGGTGGTGTTTGCTGTTTATGTATTCTTTGTCCTATCATAGTTCACAGTGTGTTTGCTCTGCTACTCCATGAGTTTATGATAGGAGTTGGCACTTGATAGACCACATTAACTGCCAGCACAGAATGATGGGTGTGGTAGTCCAAAACATCTGGAGGGCAGCAGGTTAGGGAAATGCTGTCCTATGCTGTAATTCCTATTGGCTGAAATCCGTATCCTGCTCCTCTTGACAATTTTTCTGTCTTGAACTCAAAAGAGAAACTTCGGGAATATATTTTCGACCATGGTGCTCATCTGGATAGACAGGCTATTAAGAATTCTAAATTTTCAAAATGGTATAGGCTTTATAAATTTGACCATCAAAGGGCTGTTTACCTGGTAAAGCTCACACCCCCAAAGCTAAGGCAAGCATTTACAGCCCTCCGTTTTCAAACCATGCCTACAGTTGTGACTGATGGCAGATATTATCGTACCCCTCTATGTATTTGTGGGGCCCCAGAAATTGAGGATTTGCCTCATTATTTGTTCTTCTGTTCTTTATATTCTGAACCAAGAACTAAATTTCTGGAATCTATCTTGCATCAATTACATTCCAATACCATTTCAGAGAAGATCTTCTATCTCATGTCTGACACTGACAGGTAACCCACAAGGTATCTCTTTTCACCCTGGCAGCAATGAAAATTCAGGCAAGATTTATTACTGAGATCGCAGTTGACTGTTCTGGAGATGCTCTTATCTAACTACATTATTATTATTATTTTATATAATCTATGTTTTTAATTGTATTGAATTTTATCCTTTCATTATGTAAGATTTATATGTGATTATATGTGGTATTTTTATATTGTTGTCCCTTCATACTGTATTTATTTTGAATGTGAATGGCCTAAGACCTAAGCATTAATAAATTACTATTACTACTATTGGCTGAAATCACAAATAGGTGTGCTACTCAGTCTTCCTCACTAAAATCACTACTAGTCTGAGAAATTTTGAGTTACACTGGCAGCTTGGATCTGGCTTTGCCATTCCTGTTGTTTCAGAGCTGCAGAAACCAAAAGAAGATACAGGAGCCCTTCCCTTGCTGCCTGCTTGTTGGAGTATATATTTTAATGCACCCAATTTACTGCTGCTCCTTGCTGGAGCAGATATATTGCAACACTCAAATTTCTACAGATCTGAGGACCATGAAGGACCCCCTATCTATTGACTATGTCCTTCAATTAACAGTGAGATAAGCCAAAGGGCATCTGCTTCCATAGGCATATCTAGCCGTCGGGAAGAGGTGGGACATTTTGGACTTGGATGAAACTACTAAGACATCCCTATGTTGCTAATTTCTCACTGATGGTTTGTTGATTTGAATAATTTTGCTATGCTGAATATTCATGGGTAAACATTCTCATGGTGAACACTTGTGCTTTTGAGAAGACTACAAACTCCACACACCAGCTTGCCATTTTGGTGCATGGATGTGTGAGTGCATGCACTGTTGGCATGCAACCATTGTTTCCCTGGGTTTCTGCTGCCGCTGTTGCTTTGGTGCCATTTTTCTTCATGGAGTGATTCAAATATAAATGTAGTCAATCAAATATAATGTAGTCATCAGAGTTGGCTGCATGATAATGTCAATGACAGTAAATGAAGGCAATTCATAATGAGGGTAACATTTTCTGTATTGGTATGAAAGGGGTGTCAGGGGACAGTTGTCTATTTAAAGGCATGTTCTATTTGAAGGGCTTTCCAGTTCTAGTCCAGTTTAAAGACAAAGAAGCATAAAAAGGGGTCTTGAAGTTGCCCATCAAGCGTTGGCAAGTTGGGTAGGGTGACCATATGAAAAGGAGGACAGGGCTCCTGTATCTTTAACAGTTGTATTGAAAAGGGAATTTCAGAAGATGTCATTTGTATATATGGGGAACCTGGTGAAATTTCCTCTTCATCACAACAGTTAAAGCTGCAGGTGCCCTGCCCTCTTTTAAATCTGGTCACTCTAGTATAGCTCCTGTAGCTTTAACTGTTGTGATGAAGAGGAAATTTCACCAGGTTCCCCTTATATATACAAATGACACCTGTTGAAATTCCCTTTTCTATGCAACTGTTAAAGATACAGGAGCCCTGTCCTCCTTTTCATATGGTCACCCTAAAGTTGGGGTCGTACTCGGTCTTTTGTTGCTGATGCATTTCCTCCTTTTGGGCAATGCGTAAGTGGCCACCCTATGGAGGGGAAGCATGGATGGAGCAGCCACTGCCTGAATGTGTCCGTGCTTCCCCACTTGCAGTCAGAGCCACTGAGAGCAGCTTTGGGCCCCGGTGAAAAAACTTTTTTGCCCCACCCCAGCAAGGGCGGATTGGCTAAAAATCTTTAGCCGTCATGGCCTGTGGGCAGGAAGCTGCCATCCCAAGCAGAAGGGCCCAGGCGTCCCACCCCCAGCACTGTCGGAAGGCCTGCCAATGCCACTCATTCCCCTTGCTTTGGGCAAGCCTGCTTGGCTGCCCACTCCCCAACCCCGGCCCTCGATGAAGCCCGGAGAGCAGGACTGGCAGACCCCCAGGGCCCGGTGAAAGCAGCCAGCTATGTGGCAGCCTCCACCGGGCCACACAGCTGGCTGGCTGGCAAGGAACATCCTCTGTGATGAGAGATGTGCTGCGTGTCCTGTGGCACTTGGGTGGGGCGGGGCAGGGCCCTTGGCCACCTCTTCCCCCCTCATTCCCATTCCTGACCCCCAAGCGCTTCGAGGGCCCCCCAAGCTATACAACATTGCCATGTGCTCTATATTCAACTATTTAACAAGGCAATACTTTTGTCAACTTTCGAGCTGCCCCCCACCGCCCATCACCAACACTGGACCCCACATCTACCCTAGAGGGACCCTGGAGATTTGAGGACTGCTGGAGGGAGAGGGAAATCTGTTCTGCTAACAGTTCCCTCCTTCTAACAGAACAACACCGTTGGATACAACGCCATGTCTACTCAGAAGTAAGACCCACTGAGTCCAATGGGACTTATTCCCAAGTAAGTGTGTGTCAGTAAATGTGGCTTGGTTAAGGATTTTTGTTTGAAAGTTGACATGTTTCCAAGCAGTGGGAACCTAGGTGGGGATGTCTACAGAGACTTCATCCTTTACAGGAGACATGGAGCCAGCCCCCGATCTCAAGATCTGAATAAAAGAGGCCTGGGCATTTGCCCTCCTTAGATGGAAACCAGTGGAAGTCCACAGAGATGGGATAAAGAGCTGCTTCTGTGTCACGAACTCTAGCATCGAAGATGAATTCTCCCGATGAATTGTTCCACCCTCCTCTCCTGCACGTCAGCAACCACAGAGGACATTCTTGGAAGGATGTACAATGCAAAGGCATAAAGGAAGGCGATGGGTGAGAGAACTGAATGGTGACACATACTTTAATCCTGCTAGCCTTGCGCTTCTTCTCCTTTTCAGGGCACACAGATGAAATCTACACAGGGGACATGTTCTAAAAACTCGAGGTAAGGGTGAAGCTTAACTTCAACATCAGCAAAAACAAGCCAGAAAAATTGAACTCTGAGAATATTTCCCCCGCATGAAAATGGGTTCGATCCCCAATGTTTCTAGTAAGGAGAATCTCCAAAGTCAGGACTAGGAAATTGTACTTTTTTAGGGTGACCACATGAAAAGGAGGACAGGGCTCCTGTATCTTTAACTATTGTATTGAAAAGAGAATTTCAGCAGTTGTCATTTTTATATATGGAGAACCTGTTGAAATTTCCTCTTCATCACAACAGTTAAAGCTGCAGGTGCCCTGCCCTCTTTTAAACCTGGTCATTCTAGTATAGCAACCGCAGCTTTAACTGTTGTGATGAAGAGGGAATTTCACAGGTTCCCCATATATACAAATGACACCTGTTGAAATTCCCATTTCTATGCAACTGTTGAAGAAACAGGAGCCCTGTCCTCCTTTTCATATGGTCACCCTAACTCTTTGAGATACTGTAGGGCTACTGCAAGTCAGAATAGAGACAATGGGAAGCATCATATATTAGCAGAATCCTTCACCAACCTTGTGCCCCATGGTGCAGCAGGTGCCTGCTGACTGAAGATATTGGGGCTTGTAGTCCATCTGGAGAGCAGCAGGTTGACGAACACTACTTTATCATATCCGTCTGCAGCAATCCACAAAGCATTTTTGTTTATTTGCTTGATTTTAAACTTCCCCCAAACCCAAATTCTCTGGGTGGTGTGCAATGCATTCAAACATGAAATATAACTAGGTGTGTCAGTGCAGAGCCCTGGCTCTTGGTTGGAACAACGAAAGCCAACAACTAATTCAGCAAACTCCAGCCAACAGGCTGTTTCAAGGTTTTTCTTCATGCATAGTGGTTGCTTCATATCTTCTGCTACCCAAGTAGCTCCTGTATCTTTAACAGTTGTATTGAAAAGGAAATTTCAGCAGGTGTCATTTGTATATATGGGGAACCTGGTGAAATTAAAGCTGCAGGTGCCCTGCCCTCTTTAAAATCTGGTCCCTCTAGTATAGCTCCTGCAGCTTTAACTGTTGTGATGAAGAGGGAATTTCACCAGGTTTTCCATATATACAAATGATACCTGCTGAAATTCCCTTTTCTATGCAACTGTTAAAGATACAGGGGCCCTGTCCTCCTTTTCATATGGTCACCCTACCCAACGTACCTTTAGTATCCTGTATTGGAAGAATGGTGAGGAGTCAGGTGTGCATTTATACAGAGCCACATGCTGTGTTTAGTGGCCTGTGTAGACTAATTTGTTAAAGCAGTTGGCAATTTTTGTGAAATTAGAGCTGGTTCTCATAGCTGTATTCTACTTTCAGAAGTAAAACCATGCACAGTAGCTGTTCTGCACATTGTGTGCCTTCTAGCTGATAAGGATGCTCTTTCTTTTCTATGACAAAACGGTTTTCCTGCCAAGAAGGAAGCCCCCCTTTCTCCTTCTGGACAGAGGTGTGTTTTGTGACAGTTTTCAACTCAGTGAGACAAGCTCTATAAAATCCTGAGCAGATTGGCCTGTTACCTGTTCTTGTCTGAGAGGAGGAAAGTGCACCATCTGCTCAGATAACATAACAAGCTTGGTGATACGGTGCCCGTCACTTCTTGGAAATGATTGAACCAAGAGTTAAGGGTGCATGTGAGCTTTCTACCTTTTTATTATGTATATCCATTTCCCATCAATAAACTATCATTTTTTCACACAAGTAGACTTGAATCATATTGGTTTCTTTGAATCTAGTTAGTATTGGTCCTAGCTGGATTGGGCTCCAGATTTTAGACATATCCCAATTTGGATTTCTGGGTTCAACTCTCAAGTGGAAAGAGGTCAGTCTAGTTTCCTTAGTAAGATTCTGGGTTTACTTCCTTGTATAGGGTTAGCAGCTATTTCCTTGGAAGTGAATATTCAATCAGTTAAATGCTGGGCTTGGATAAGTGCCTTCAAATGGTGACTATGTGTTCATTTTTCTGCAAAATGCAAACAACAAAGCAATGAATAAAACAGCGCAGAATAAAACCAAGATAAAATCAGCATCAAATAATAAAAGCACGACACCACATAAAAGCAAAACACAACTAGCAACAATTAAAGTGCAGTGATTTAAGCAGGAAAAACAGGTCTTAATATGCTTAGAGGAATAAAAAGGTCTTTACCTGGTGCCCCAAAGACCACAACATAGGCATCAGGTGAGCTTCTCTGGGGAAGGCATTCCACAGATGGGATGCCACCACTGAAAAGGCCCTTTCCTACCTCACCTTGTTTGGTCTTCCTGGAGGAAGACCTTAGTGTCAAGGTAGGTAAATACGGCAAGAGAAATATTGTCATGTCTCTCCCCCCCACCATTTAGCTGTATTCACAACTTCCTCATTTTTTAATGTCCTTCATCTTTTCATAATTCTGTCAACTCTAACGAAGTTGTATTAAGTGGTGGTAGCTCCCAAAGTAAAACCATATGGGATTGTGCCAATGTGCCAGTTACATGGATACACTTGAAAGTAGTGGGGAAAGTAAATATAATTCACAATGTCAACCTGTGCTCCATTTCTGTTTCAGTAGTTACAGCTGAAAGGCAAACTGACTAGCAATCAGGTGAGAGAAGTCAGTTACATGCTACCAATCTGGTTACCTGGGAAATAGGAGCCCTTGAAACTGATTGCTTTGATAGTAAGCAGCTCAGTTTATATATGTTCAACAAATGTCAATGAATGCCTTATTTTTTCTGATTTACAAGTGTAGGAGGTTTTAAGTTGTAGAAAGCAAGGTAAATAGGTGTGTGAACTCCAAAATTGCAGTTTGGTTCAGGATGGTTTTAAAACCGCCAGATACCTGAAGAGCAGAGATGTACCCAATCAGAGCTTTGTTCTGTTTTTGGATAACTGCACCATTATAGTCTATGGGAATTAACAAAAATGCTTACATCTCTGTCATTTTTAAAGATAAAGAGATGAAACTTGGCACTATGTTCGCTTTTATGTAGGTTTAGCTTTAGCTAAGTTTGAAGAAGATGCATTTATCCTTTGATTTTTATGATATATATATATATATATTTTAAAAATCTCCCCTTAAACCTTTCCCACCCATACATACACGCACGCTCATGTACACACACACACACACACCATCCTATCCCCATAACTTCCTAAAACAAAGAAAAGACAGAAGTGAAAAGAAAAAAGAGAGAGAAAAATTAGACATCAGTGGCATCTTTTTTGGGGGGTTAAAAAATAAGAAGAGCATTTAAAAACAATCTGATTCGAAAGCAATAGAGGTGATGAGCAGTGCAACCCTAGTATGTATGTCTACTCAGAAGTAAGTCATAGTGACTTCAACAGGTCTTACTCCCAGGTAAGTGTGAACAAAACTGCAGCAGATCTCTATTTTTTTTTATATAAGCTAGAGATGTACAGCTGTGCATCAGCAAAGAAAAAGATAAGAACTGCCTCCATAAATGCACAGGGGTGAATTAACACAATCAGAGAAGTTAGAAGTGTGTGTGTGTGTGTATATGTATGTATGAGGGGGAATGGTTTAAGGGGATTTTTTTTTTAAAAAAATGGATAAACAGATGTGCTTCAAACTTGGCATGGCTAAAGCCCTACATAAGAGCTATCATGGTGCCAACTTTCAACTCTTTATCTTTAAAAATGACAGCAGTTTTTTTAAAAATAATAATTTTAAAAACTCAATTTTTTAAAAAATCTAAAAATCAAAAGATAAACAGATCTGTTTAAAACTTTTCATGGCTAAAGCCCTACTTATGAGCTACCTTCATGCCAAGTTTCATGTCTTTATCTTTAAAAGTGACAGAGCTGTAAGCATTTTTGTTAATTCCCATAGACTATAATGGAGTGGTTATCCGAAAATGGAACAGAGCTCTGAAAAAGCTTCAACGGTGCAGAGAGTCAGAGCTGCTTCAAAAATCAGAACAGAGAAGCACCTCATTGGAGCTCGGCTCCAAATTTTGGAGCGGAACAGAGCCGCTCTGCACAGCCTTATGTGATAGTACTGTAACAGACCTCAGGTTTCTAGATATGAAATTAGATCCAAACAACAGGGTGAGATTAACACAAATTTATAAAAGAAAGGCAAGTGCAGAATTCAAGTAATTAAGAAAGGGGAATCAAAAACCTATATCACTGATGCGAGAATTTTTAAAATGGCGATAAAAAAAATAAATATGAGGTGAAGTATCTGGAGATGTTACATAGTTACACACTTTCATTTATTTTCTCCTCTATTTTTCAGCTTTTATATTCCAACTCCAGATAAATATTCTTGGCCTGATCCAGATACGGTCCATGCACAGAAGCAGCTTCAACATAAGTATCCCTTGCTGGATCAGGAACCCTGGGCATAAATTGGGTGCCTATTCAGTTGTAATATATTTTCAACAGATTACGTTTCATGGGATTTGAACTGAACTATGCATCCGCCCAAGTTCTGGATCCACAAATACTATTTTTATGCACAACTACAGCAAGATTGAGCTGAATAAACTAAAAAACAAAACCCAGATGCCACATTACAGTAATAAACCATATTAAATCACAATTGCTTGGATTCTAGGATAAGTTAAGGAAGTTAATGGAAGGAAAATTTACTGTTTCTTTCCTCACCCCCAGACAGTTGTACCTCCACTTGCCACCCACCCACACAGAAGCCTCTCTAGAGGGTTGGTAGAGTTTGTGGACAATATGAAATGCAGCACAAAGAGCTACTAGGGGGAAGGGGAGAATTGCCCGCATTTTAAAAACTTTGCAGATGCTTCACTTGATGCAAAAAAAACCCTGCAGTTAGCTTACTGAACGCAGCCATGGATTTGGATTATATCTTGCCAGTTTTGAAACAGCTGCCCTGTAGCTAGACTTTCTCTGGGCAAGACTCAAACTGCTTAGATTTTTTTTAATGTTATCATTTGTTTTGGTTTTACTTGGATGCTTTTAATTGTTGATGGATGATAGCTGCTCTAGGAATCCCTTGAGGCTGAAAATCAGGATTGGACTCTATCAATCAAATAACAGACATATCTTCTTGCACTTTGTGGAATTTCCACATGGGGGCTCTAACACTGGTCTTAACACTGTGTTGTAATAAACAGACAGCAAACTTGTCAAAAGTGTATCTTGAGTGCTGTCCTTTTTATCCTTATGTTGAACTGCTGTAATTTTTGTTTTTTATACTTTGCGAATCAGACCCAAGGAGTTCAGGATGTCGCTCACATGGTTCTCTCCTGTCCACTTGAATTCACACAACAGCCCTGTGGTGTACAATAGGCTGAGTGACAGTGACTGGCCCAAGATACCTAGACTGTTACTTGGCCGAGTGGAAATTCAAATATTGGTGAACCTTTTGTTTGTGAAACATTGCTGTGCCAATGCAGTTGCACTCTAGTGCAATTGCTGCTCTGTGAACACACATTAATGAAGACAGTATCACACAGTATCTGCTGTATCTGCTGTGTTTATGATGTGATCAAGTACCATACACCAATGCATAGTGCTGCAATTGCACAATAGGTAGAAGGAATTTGAAAGGTAATGTGTGTTTTATTACTTGTGTTTAGTACAAACACTATATAGTCGCAAGCTATCATATAGTCCTGCAATTGTGGGAAAAGCAGGAAGCCATTGTTGCCGTTTCAGCTTTTTTTCCTTTCCTTTTTTTTTTTAAAGTCTGATAACTGCATATGCAACCTTGCAACTCTACAGGAATGCAGGCTTAAAAAGAAAATGTGCAATTATTTACAGCTGTGCAGCTCTGTAGGTGCAAAGTAAGGGGGGGAAGCCTTTTTAAAAAAAACACAACCTGCCTGCAAATCCCATCAAAAACCCATGCAAGGAAAGAACAGAGGAGAAGGAAGTGGAGAGACATGTTGCAGAAAAGGTTTTACAGCTTTAAAGCAGACTCCAACCAGTAAGTGGTATAATACTGTTAGATTGAAGCACTCCTGATTTGGTAGCCAGAGAAACTGCAATAACATCTACATCATCGGGGGGGGGGGGGGAAACAATATTGTGACTGAAAAAGTATCTGGACAACAGGTTGGGGAATGTATTGTGTGCCACCTGAGTGAGCCATATGGCACATTTCTGGGATAAAATGCTAGTGTATATTGACCCCAGGTCCAACACTCTAACTACTGCCTCAGGGTGGACAACATGTAGCCATCAGCCCTAGCCAACACAGGTAATGGTGAGGATGATGGGAATTGTAGGCAAAAATATCTGTTGGGCCACAAGTGGACCATCCTTGCACAGCATCAGGCTTGCTGGTTTTCACGTGGGCAGAGCTGAATAAGGTACTGTTATATTAAGTAACTCTTACTGTTATAATGGGCTAAGCATTTACATTTACCAGGCGGTAAGCGGTGCTCCAGCTTTTTCTGCCTCAGTGCTACAACTGGACAAGCCAATAGTGGTTTCTTACCAGATCTCAAAGCAGTAAAGCAAAAAGAGATTAAATGACATGTGTCACTGATTTGAAAGAGAACTTAATTTCTAGAATTGCGTGTTCTGCTTTTCCTCTGAGGGCCAATTTTAATGCAATTAAATGGTGGTGGGAGCTCACAGTAACCTTTCTGAGTGATGAACTTGCCTCAGTTGACACACAACACATTGCACAATGCTCTACCTTTGATAATGAATCTGATGCCATGGTTACCTATGGATAGTTGCAACATGGATATTCATTTGGACCAACAGCCTTTGGCTTGAGATTGTTAGAAACTAATTAATAGTGGGAACAGCTATTGAATCCGTCATTTGAGTGCCACCAAAAATGATATTCCCAAGATGATTTTTCCATCCAAGTGAACACTCAGTTGTGGCTGCCCTTCATGAGGGAAAAGCTACTAAATGCTAATGTGATTTATGAAGGTAGCAGGAGGAGGAGAATGGAGAGATTTACCATGGGCATTTAGGGTGGAATCCTTAGGACCAACATAGGCTTTGCTCGCTAAAAAATGGAATGAGGGCTAACCATGAGCTGGATGGCAACAACAGTTGAGGTGTTACCATCCAACACACCACCCTCGTTGTTGTTGATGATGATTTTAACTACTATACTTCATTATTATGTTGGAGAGAGGAGTAAGAAACTTTGGCTTCTTAGTTATGTGGCTACTGTATAAAGGAAATCATTTTGATTCTCAGGGGCTATTTCTTCCATGTACTTGTGGTGCCATCATGTCTAAGAGCAGCTGAAACCTACCTCTTGCTGAGGTCACAAGTGTGGCAATTCAGTATGCCTGTACATCAGTATGTACATAGAACCCCTTCATTCGCTGGATGAATGTGTGGACATTGGGATGTGTGCCCATTTGCACTCAGCAGGGGTTGGGGCTAGCCTGCAGGCCCCCACAGCTCACCCTTATGTGTTCTTTCAATATAGTGGTGGGAAGGTCTCAACTCCCTTTTATATTAAGTGAGCACAGAGAAGTCTTGTCAATGGCTTCTCTTTGGAACTCCCTTCCGCAGTATGCTGAAGCAATTTTTACAACAGGGGATCCAACCTTTTTGGGTCAGTGGATACATTTGGGATTTTGAGAGGATGTCATGGGTACTCTCACAAAATGGCTGCCATGGGGTCTGCCCATTCAAAAAATGGCTGTCATGGTGGATGTAGCTGTTAAAAAAATAGTCACTTTCCAGAAAGCAAACTGGTGAGACTAAAAAAAAAAGTAACTGGCCCATGAACAAGTACATTAACAAGTACTCTTCCTGTTCCCTGTGGGAACTGGGCAATGCAATAAGACTATGTGTTACTTATGGTGACTATAAAACCATGTAAACCTTGCTTATTTACTCACAAAGAATCGCCAACACAGCCTACAAAAACAGCATAAAATTACATTACATGACAATAATAAAAGAACCACAAGCTGGAAAACAGAGCCAGGTAAAACAAATAATCTAGCAGAAAAGATCAAATCAAATCATTATGCATGGCAAAATGAAAAGATATAGCTCATCTAAAAGCCACTAAAGACTAGAATGAGCTAGCTGATGTCCCTTCCACAGCTGGTGTGCCACAATCAAGAAGGCCCTGCCCTGTGTCCCATCCAGCTATACCTCTGGTGTTAATGGGATGAGTGCGAGGCTTCAGATGAAAAGCATAGTGGACAGGCAAGTTCATGTGGGAGGGGTGGCATAGTGGTCAGTTTTGAAGTGCAGGCACTCAGCATGATGTTCCCCATGGCCACGCTCTCAAGGAGACTCCCCCAAATGCAGGCAGCTGTGTTGATCCATATCAACAAACCTGTTCTAGTAGTTTTCATTTCCACTAGGAGCAGGTCTTTTGTATGGCTAATGGTTCTTCATTTCCCATTCAAGACAAACCACCCCAAAATTCTTTGCATTACAGCAAGGATAGCTCACAACAACGATATTGTTGCTTGGAAAATCCATCTCCACCCCACCTCCTTCATGTCCATCCCAATCTATCCCAGTTATGGTGAGCTGAGCTTAGGCAGAAGCCTGAATGGGTGGCAGATCAGGTCATCATCCCAAAATGTTCTGGTACTTCGCCCCTGAAAGCCCAGGCTCCACTACAACACTGTGTGTGTGTGTGGGGGGGGGAGAGATGGTCCTTCAGATATCCTAGTCCCAAGCCATTTAGGGCATAGAAGATGCAAAGGCAGCAGATGGCCTGGGGCTATTCATAAAGAGCACCAGCATGGAGAAGGAATAATTCATGTAATTCCTAGAAATGACTAATGAACTGGGAATGTAGAGGGTTTAGCTAGTAAAGTAAAATAAAAGTTGAGGAGAGGAGTTTTATACTTTAGTTTTATACTTTAAAATTGTACTTTGTGGTTTTAATTCTTGTGAACCGCCCAGAGAGCTTTGGCTATTGGGTGGTATATAAATACAATACAATAAAATGAATCAATCAATAAATGTTCAATGTCATGTTGCCTTGTTCTGATGATATTGTCCATTTTATTTGTGCTGGGTGGTCAAGTTTTTTTAAAACTGAATTTGATAGTATGGAAATTTGTCACTAGATTTTACTAATGGCAAATAGTCAGAATGTGAGATGTTAACCAGTATATATATACCTAATATTGCTGCTTAGTGTAGAGAAACTAGGCCATAGCAAAATCAGTAGATGTCTTCTCCTTCCCCACCCCAGCATTGTGCTGAATTTTGTACAGATATCACAGTTCATTTTGTGGTGGACATGAAGCACGGTGATTAATTTTATCCTGGCATTCTGGGCAGGCATAAATTACACTTAACATTTTAGGTATTTTGATGGGGCTGGGCAGAGGATAGATTGGGATCTACTTGTACATCTTTAGGTGATTTGCAGTAGATGTGCAAGTGGTTCTGACTCCTAGGGGCTTAACAATAGCAAGAACAAAAAAGCTTGTTTATCTAAGGCTGCTGAAACAAAGAAAGTTTACATAGATTTGAATATGTCAATCTCAATATGCAGTGTTTTGTGTACATACATATATACATAGATGAAAATACAGGTTTCTAAGAACTGTACATAAACTTCAAAAGCAGACCAATGTGTTTACATCTTTCTTTCTTTCTTTCTTTCTTTCTTTCTTTCTTTCTTTCTTTCTTTCTTTCTTTCTTTCGTTCCTCAGTATTTTAACACCTAATTTAACTCAAATTTAAACTTTGCTATTTTAATTCCATATTTTAATCTATATCAATCTCTAATGTGTGGTTTTATCCTGGTTGTGCTTTTTATATTGTATTTTGTATTTGTGCTTTTAGACTGTTGTTTGTTTTATTATGCTTTTCATGGTTTTTAATTTTTGTGAACCGCCTAGAGAGCTTCAGCTATTGGGCGGTATAAAAATGCAATCAATCAATCAATCAATCAATCAATCAATCCAGTAAGCTTGTAATGGTACAGATGTTTCCCCCCAACTGTGGTATCAAAAGCAGTCTTCTGCAGCAGTCTGATTATAAACGGCATATAGTGGTCGTAACTTAAAGACATCTGATATATGATGGGAAGAGCAGCCAGCACTATTTTGGGACATGGCTGCAATCATGGCTGCTGAGACAGAGGAGTTCTCATTAGTGGGTTGCTAGGGAGGCTATGTAGCAGATGGAATTACGGGCACTTGGCTAGTAAACAGATATAGGAAAAAACTTGATGTGGAATGTTAGGAAGTAGAGAATTAAATACAATTAATATCAAGTGATAATATATAGTTTAAGTGGAGTCTGTAATAAAACTGTTTTTAGCAACATGATATTTGAAAGTGAGATGGGAACAACTTTTCAGAGATCGTTTGGGACTCCTGTTACAGTGACAAGATACAACATTATAAAACAGCATAAAATAACTTTGCTGTTGATACATTAGTAAAATCTCATGAAATTATCAATGGACTTAGTGCCTTAAACTTTGAATCCAGAACAGATCTATGCAATGCCAATCTACATCTGTGTGTAATTTCTCAAGACTGCATGCAGTACTGAGTCCAATATTAAAAGGAGAGTTCATAAATTTATTTTATTTATTTATTTGTTACATTTATATACCGCCCCATAGCTGAAGCTCTCTGGGCGGTTTACAAAAGTTAAAACAGTAAACGTTAAAAGTATACAAAATTTAAAAAACATAAAAACAACAGTATAAAAACAACAGTATCCATTTAAACACAACAGTTCTGGTGATCCGTTAAAAAACAAACTTAGCGTTGTTAAATGGTGTTAAATACCTGGGAGAAGAGAAAAGTCTTGATCTGGTGCCTGAAAGATAACAGGGTTGGCTGGTCAATGTGGACTCGTGGAGAAATCATGTTAAATACATGTGCCATACATGTAGTGTTACCATATGACCGGATTTACCCGGATTTGTCCGGGTTTCTGATGGCAAATCTGGGAGGGGGAGGGGAAATCCGGATTTTTTCCAAAGAGCAGCTCTAATGGGAATTAACAAAAATGCTTATAACTCCGTCATTTTTAAGGATAAAGACATGAAGCTTGGCACAATGGTAGCTCTTAGGAAGGGCTTTAGTCATACCAAATTTGAAACAGATCTGTTCATCCATTGATTTTTTAAGGATTTTTTTTAAAAATTGAGGTTTTAAAATTATTTTTAAAATTGTCATTTTTAAAGATAAAGAGATGAAACTTTGCACTATGAAAGGATTTAGGTAGAGCTTTAGCCTCACCAAATTTGAAACAGATCCGTTCATCCATTGATTTTTTAGGAATTTTTTTAAAAATGAAGTTTTAAAATTATTATTTTTTAAACTGTCATTTTTAAAGATAAAGAGCTGAAAGTTGGCACCATGATAGCTTTTAGGTAGAGCTTTAGCCATACCAAATTTGAAACAGATCTGGGGCCAGTAGCAAACCCTGTTAACAACAACAGCAGCTTGCAATGAGTGAAGGTACAGTCAGAAAAGATATTTGAGGGAAGGGGAGAATGTAACACACAGAGTTTAGCAAAAGCTTCAAAGTACAGCAAAACCTACAAAAGTAGGAGTGAATGAAGTTAATTTCAGATACATTGAATCTCTCACTTGTTCTTTATTTCAGTGATTTTAACATTAAGATGTTATGTAGAACAGATTTGTCTTAAATGTGTGCTGTAAAATCAGACATGTGACCAAGGCTATGTTCGGGTGGGTACTGGACACGCCCCCTTGGGGGCGACCATGTTGTCATCCTTTTTGGTTTCCAAAATATGGTCACCCTACAT
The DNA here is from genome assembly GCF_023053635.1 of Elgaria multicarinata webbii. Classification (NCBI taxonomy): domain Eukaryota; kingdom Metazoa; phylum Chordata; class Lepidosauria; order Squamata; family Anguidae; genus Elgaria; species Elgaria multicarinata. Next base: position 50,338,968 of record NC_086172.1, read on the forward strand.
ACATGTGCCAAACCAATCAATCAATCATGGATATACATATATACATTTGGAATTGCTGAGTGCTCTAATTCTACATTTGCATTTAAGGGATCATAAAAATCAAGATTTGGAGTAGTGAGTGATCTTGGTAGTGATCTTTGCCCACATTACTCAGAAGTAAACAGGTTTACTTCTGAGTAATGTGTAAATGATCCTCAGTTTCTTCTGCTTGCTGGGTTTTACTTCAATGTGCAACATTCCTTATATAAACAGCTCCTTTTCTGTGGCAAGTAAGAGTGCTTCCAACTTACCTGACAGAGAAATTCTAGCAAAGCTTCTTTTCTTTTAAGCCATAAATAACCAAGAAATTAATAAATAACAGCACTGAAAGAGTTGCACTGGCTGCCAGTTTGCTACCGGGCAGGGTTCAAGGTATTGTTAAGGACCTGTAAAGCCCTAAACAAGTTAGGACAAGGTTCCCCAAAAGATTGTCTCCCCTACATAAACCCATTAGACTGCTACGATTTTCAGTGGAGGCCTTGCTGGGTCCTATCTGGTAGCAACATGGCAACGGGCCTTCCCTGGGTCAGTGCCCTCCCTCTGGAATGATTTCCTGACTACAATATGTCAGGCACTGACAATCATGTGCTTTCAACAATTATTGAACATTTATTTGTTTGTTTATTGATCTGATTTATGTATCCACATTTCAACCCACAACAATGGGGTGCTCAAGGTGAATAACTGTAACAAAACCAAGATTAAAATAAACTCAGTTAATACAATCATAAAAACCCAATTAAACAGAAATAAGACCAGCACCCAGCTCAATAAGCCCACTTCAGCCATGGGCCTGCTTAAATAAAACACTTCACCTGCCAGTGGAAGGATAGCAGAGAGGGAGCCAACCTCTAGGCCAGATCTACACCCAGCAGGATATGACACTTTGATAACTGTATATGGAGTGTGTCCTGAGCAGGATCTATACTGCTTTAAAGTGGTTTATAACAGCAGTGACAACTGTTGGGGCCCAGGACACACTCCAGATACAGTTTTCAAACTGTTTCAAAGTGTCATATTCTGCTTGGTGTAGATCTGGCTCTGGGCCCCAACAGTTATCACTACTGTTATAAACCATTTTATAACAGTAGTATAAAAGTAGTAGTGTAGATCCTGCCCTCGTCTTCCTCATCAAGGAGTTCCAGTGTCAGGGAGCAGCCCCTGAGAAGGCCCTCTCTTGTGTCCCCTCTAAACGTGCTTCTGATGGTGGCGGGAACAAGAAAAGGGCTTCCCTCAAAGATATTAAAATCAAGGAGCTGTATTCACTTTTGAGAAAACCCCACTCTTTCACTAGTGTGGGGTGGCAGGGCTAATCCTGATGCAGAAGGCAGCACGGGCTTTCTGGTGGCCATTCAGCTTGCAGCACCCGCCCCCTGCCTGGGCTTCTGATGACCAATCAGGGGTCACCTTCTGCCCGGAAACACCTCTGCCTTGATGTCAGAGTGAGGTCAGATTGCTCCAGCATTAAAAGTTGGTGTAAGTCCCCATGTTTTAAATCTTCAGCTTCATAGGAAAGCCCTACGGTACTGTGTCGTATAACTGACGCAGCATCACCGTGCGGCTTCCAAAGTGTATAGGCAGCCCCCTAGGCAGGCTCCAGGCAGGCTGGAGAAAGCAAGTTTACCCTGGCTTTCTCCAACCATTAACTTGTCTTCATGTTGTTGTGCTTTAATACTGATGTACTGTTTTATAATTTGTTATAAAACTTCTTGGAATTTTAGAAATGGGAATTGGTATATAAATTTTATAAAATTAAATACGTAAGCCAAGGTCTGTATGGACAAGTGGACTTGTCATTGGTTGGTATGTTCTGATGGGCATTTGGCTAGTTCACTAATTTCAATACATCTAACAGCATTTTATTTTGTATTATTTTGTATTGGGATTGAACTTTCTGTGTCAATGCTGGAAGCATGCTTCAATTATATTATTTAAGCCATTGTGTGATGTTCCTAAATGTGTCTTTTCAGTAGCACGAACGCTAGGTCTACATATAACAAGAGAGAGACCGGGTTCCCATGACACAAGAGTGGTTAACAATCTGTACCCAGCGAGGGTAATTAGGTAATTGGGTGGTATGCAACCAGCATGCGTGGGGATGGTTTACAAGTCATTGTGGTTTATTAACGATCCTCCTGTCATGCAAACTGGCTCAGAGAGAGAGAGGCCTGGTTCTCACGTAATGAGAATTTACTATGGGGGAATTTTCCTATGGTTTTTTTTTTGTTGCAGCAGCTGCCATTTTGAATTTTGCAGCCGCAGTGGAGATGCACCATAGCGTGTTGTTATATACAAACTTGTCTAGGGTAGGCTGTTGGGGTGCTTGAAAGCCACCCAGAAACTATGGGGTACTTTAGTGTTGTGGATGGCTGCTTCTTCAACGAGAAGCCCTGTGGATAAATTCTTGTTAGGTGCAAACCAGGTCAGGGAGAGCATGTACACGCAAGTGCTGTACTATTGACTGTTCTACTTTAAGGGGGGGGGGGGAACCATTAGCTGTTTTGGATGTATGTCTCATATAGGATAGAGCACAGATTAAAAAATAATAACGTCATAAGATGATGATGCTAAAAGTTTCACAAAGAGTAATTGGGGCAGGAGTGGGTGGGAATTGTCAACTCTCACCATAACCAGTCATGCCCTAAACATTAAGTACCTGTGATACTCATCTAAGTACACATTTCTGATACAATAGCAATTAATGCATTATCTGTTGGAAGTATTTTCGAGGTATGAAACTATTGTGCTTCTGAGTTCTTGGAAATGTAATCTCCTGGGCAACAAAAGCAAAGATGTGTGAAGTATATGCAAAAATTTGGAGGAAACCACTGCATATTACAGCTTAAAGAGTTTATGTGGCACAGTGCATAATAGTCCTTCTGAAGCTGGAGTAGCATGGTGCAGACACATTTCTAAATTGTTATTTGGCAAGAAGTTTGGATGGGTTTTTATCTTAAAAGAATGACAAAGAATATCTAATGTTCTTTTACTTGTTCTAATCTTTGTATGGAAATGGAGAAACTAAGATCATCCTATGCATGATGGGATTGTAGGACTTGTTCCTGTCTAAACATGCATAGGATTGCACCCTTATTTAGCTTATCTTAATTAAAGTACTGAGCTTATCTTAAATTACTGAGATTTTATTTAATACTTCATTCCCCCTCCCCCGTGTGTTCTTTCTTTCATTCCTCCTAAATTTGTTTAAAATGAGCAGTGGCTTGGTTTTGCATAGCTTTTGTAAAGTTCAACTTAAATATCTGTATTTTGGGACACATCTGAAGAAGAAATAAGGGGGAAATACTTTTCTCCATTAAAGGTCTCTTGTCTCAGGGAGATCTTGTCTCAGTTCATCCCTTGATACGTGTTTGCAAACATGTCATTCCAGATAGAAAAAGCCATACGCTACAGAAAGAATTCTCATATTGCCTCCAAAGCAATGCTTTCTCCTGGTGCTTTTTCTGTTACCTAAAGAAGGTGTGTGTGTGCTCGTGTCTAGCAATATAACCCCTTCTTGCCTGTGCTGCTACCTGGTTCATATGCCCTCCTCTCTGGGCTTTTTCTTTTGAATACAGAATCCCTATTTTCACGTCGTTTGACCCAAAATAGAATTCACCTGCCAGTATTCAAGTGTAGAGAACTCATGGCTTATATGTAATGTATTTGTAAAGTGCATAATGATGCACATTTATACTCATGGACGAGTAAGTTTGTGTGCATATTGTATTTTATTAAAAACACACACAGTACCAACATGTAAAGAAAGCAAACAAGCCAGAAACATCTCCCGCTAGTTTTCTTGCATTTACTCTGAGTCTGTGTATGTATGCATTTGGGTGTGCATGCATACACGGACATGCAGGGTGCAGTCCTAAACACTCTTACTAGAGGGGTATGTGTCCAAGTAAACATGCTTAGGATGGGTCTGGCACAAAAGACAGTATATTTATTTTTGTATGTGGTTTATCTAGAAGCCAAGTTCAGAAAAGAGCTGTGTGTGTGGTGTGTAACAGTAGAGCACCAAACGGTGATCCTGACCTGCTAGTTGTGTCTTAAAGAGCTACCTGAGGGCAGCACTGGGGACCCTTCCCTGCACCTACCGGCTACCTCTCAAGGGAACGGCCACAGCTCTGTGGTAGAGCAAGCGCTTGCCACGTGGTTCAATCCAGGGCTGGTGCCAAACCTCCGGTCTGGAACCCCAGGGCCTGTTCACCAGCCTGATGGCTGAGGTTGATGGGAGTTGTAGTTCAAAACATCTGGAGGGCACTGGGTTGGGGAAGGCTGCTGAGCTCTCTGGCCCCGAGGAGGGGAGAAGGCCGTTCGCCTCCCCCCTTTTTCGCAACCCTGCTGAAGCCCTTTCGCAGGCGGCTCCTTCACCCCAGGCAAACCCTCTGCTGCCCCGTAAACAGTTGTCAGGGCAAGGGGGTGTGTTCGGGCAGGGCGGAGCTGGAGGCGAAGCTGCCTGTCCGCCCGCCTCTTTCTTCCAGCCCGGAGAGTGGCTGCCGCCGAGAGCACCGCGCAGCTGAAGGGACGCTGGGGAGGGGGCGGCCCCTGCCGAGCACGCCCTGCCCCAGCTGCGCGAGTCCGGGCGCCCCTTGGCTTGCTCCCGCCGAGGCTGCCGCGCGCCTTCCACCTGCGAGAGCTTCTCTCATGTGCTGTCATGCGGCGGGCGCTCCGCTCCGGGCTGTGCGCAGTGGCGCTTGTCCTGGCAGCCTGCGCCCCTCTCTGCACAGGTAACAGGGCTGCCAGGAGGCAGGTTGGCCGAAGGGGGAACGGACGGTGGCGGTGAGCGCGAGCCCCCTTTGCTTTGGCGAGCCCCCTTTCCGCGGGCTCTGAGCGGAGTGCTGAGGCGCCTACTTTGGGGCTGGTCTCAGGTCTGCTTGGAAACCGTTTCTTTTTCTCCCTGGAAGCTGTGCCCCCTCTGAGCCTGCAGGCGTGGAGACCTCCAGTTACTTAAGGGTGGTGGACGGAAGGATACTCTGCACATGCTCAGAGGCAATTTCCTCTTCAGCTAACATGCAAGTTTTTTTTTTAAAAAAAAAGATTAAAGCGCAACTTTTTTTCGAGGGTGGGAGAACTCCGTTGCATGTGAATGGTTTTGATGATTAAAATTCATAGAAAAACATGATAAAGAGGGAATGTTCGAGCAGTCTTTATAAACAAAGTCCCAGTTAATGTGTTGGAATGAGAGTCATATAAACTTTGGTATTGAAGAGGTTAGATGAACTTGGCTTAATATAAACACTGTTGGGTGGTGGCTGCAGTTTTGAGGGCAAAGGACGCGTAGGGTTGACGACAGAAACGTGCTTTTCTTTTAAAGGACGTGTTCTTTATTTCAGAACTGAGCAACTCAGTTAAAACTCCCTGCTTTAAACACCTAGGGGCTCAAGTTTGTCTGAAGAGCGAACCACTGGAGCTGGAGACTGTTTGGCATAATTGTAGATGACTTATGGTTACTTAGATTCTGAAGGTGCACGTTTAGGAAGAAAAAAGTCCTACAACCCCCAGCATTCCCCAGGCAGCATGACTGGCTGGGAATGCTGGGAATTGTAGGACTTTTTGTCATCTAAACAAGCATAGGATTTTGCTGTAAGTCTTTGAGAAAAATGTGCTTAGAAGTATGTGTACAGTGTTGTTCATACATTCCAGGGCTTAACTCTGTTAAAACGTGTTTTGGGGCAGAGCTGTGGCTCAAATTAGATCCGGAAAAATCTTCACAGCTTCATGTCATCTTTATTTTATAAAAAGTTTATGGGTGAGACAGGAATTCAATTGGAAAGGAATTTGGGACAGTTCTGTTGCACCATTGTTCGTTGTGCCAATGAGCAAAATGGATATATCTGTATGCACTGAACAAAGGGTTTACAAAAAACTAATAATTAAGGCGGCAATCCTATATCTGCTTATCTGGGATTTTATTCTAAGAAGACACATATGTCTCTTGCATCTTGTGTTGCGTATGGGTGTTAATATTCTATCACTGATTTTTTCCTACTATATTATCTTGCAAAGTTGAATCTATTTTTGCTCTGAACACCTATGCTCAAAGAAAAAAAGTTAGTCTAACAGTGCAATCCTATACATGTATACTCAGAAGTTAGTCCTATTGATTTCAGTAAAGTTAACTCCCAGGTAAGTGGGTATAGGATTGCAGCCTAACTTAGAAACTTCTTTCTGGTAACTTTTAAACTGGCTTGGTCCAATTAAAGAGACTTCCTTTCTCTGTTCTTATATTGGATATCCCAGTGTGGTGACTTAGATTCTGATTTCAAATATATACATTTCCCCTCAAACCTGCAAAAAACCTATTTTTTTGCTTAGGTGTCTTATCATTGTGTCCATTTTTTATTAAAAGCATATTGTTCTCAAAACAGTGGGGGGGGGGGGGGGAAATTGGCTGAACAAAGCTGAGACCATTCAGTTCGCTGTCATAAAGGGAGACCACAGTGACAATTGGTTGTTCAACCCTCTAGTATTAGGTACCAGTTCAGTACACTGCCGTATGTTCTGTACATAGTAAGAAAGTGGCACTTTTGGTAGGCAGTGTGAGTGGATGTGTGAGAGAGCACAGGGAGTGGGGGTGATGGGAAGGGTGTAAGCTGAGAAAGATGGGCTCTTGGGACCTGAGGAGGAAACAAGTTTGGAGGTGTGTGTGTGTATCTGTGTTTTGGGTTTGCAGTTTGCATGGGAGCTTAGGAGCAAGTATAATAGTGAGGAACAGGTTTTCAGGGTTTTTTGGGGGGTTGAGATGAATGCTACAAGGAGTGTTCTGGGGGGTGGGTGATAGGGGACAGGGGAAAGATGTTTGAATAAAGTTGTATTGGAATAGGGCATGGGGAGAGGACAGAGGGTTTGAGTTTGATATAAGTATGCACAGAGGGTGTGAATGCAATTAATGTGTAAGCTTAAATAATAATAAAAAAGTAAATAGGAGAGTGGCCAGGTCCCAACAAAACTTGCCTCTCTGAAGCTATTTGTATATCCAAGGGAAGCTCCCATTGGATTAATGGATCCTTTCCTTGAAATGCAAATCGCAATTTCAGGAAAGGCAATTCCCCAGCTCCATGGTGATGTTCGGAAATAGTTAAACTTTACTTCCCCACAGTTTTGAGGTTCTGCTTGCCTAGTATTTATAAAACAGAAAATGTGTCTATTACTTGTATCCGTACAATTAACATTACATCCAGTTTGGCTCTCAAGCTATTTTGCTGCCCCAAGCAAATGAATTTTGCTGCTTTCCTCCATTTTGTTGTGCAGAGCAAGGTGGTGGTGCCTTCGTCAGGGGTTTTCCCAGCAGCCCCCTTCACTTATCTGGAGTCAAGAACTGGACTAGAGCAAAGAGGAAGGACACTTCTAATGTAGGGAAGTGAATTCCATACATTTATATGAGGGACAGTGGATTGGTGAACAGATTTGCTTCCATGTTTCATATCATAATATCCAAGGGGGAAGGGGGTGCGGCATGTGTACGCCCTAGAAGACTTTTCCAATTTGCCTGGATCCCCCTGGACTTAATCCGCCCCTGCCAGCTGCCTATACTGCCTGACTATGTTGCTCTGCCGGCCTTGTGAGCACCCAGTGATCTATGTACATTCCTTGTTTAATGTTAATAACACAGGTGATATATCTGTGGGGCTGTATATACTTCCTTCTCAAAAATTGTAAGAATTTTAGGTTTGTGGCAAAGTAACACATTCTATGCAGTCTGTGAAATCTGTATTGATTGTGATTCTACATAAAGTGTGCAAATCCTTGTGTATTTTGCATAACTCTGCTGGTTGATGAGGAAGCAGGAGGAGGAGTTGACTGCAGTCCTTCACAAAACTGGTTCTGACTGAAAACTGCTGAATGAGGCCTGCGGTCTGTTTATTTTAGTATTTTATTTTATTTTATTACTAGTCTCCAGGTGATTTTAGCTGGGTGGTAGATGAGGGTTGAAGCAAGGAATTACGCAGGACACTGCCCTACCCTTCCTACATTTTTCTTTAACACATTTCTTTCCATCAGCTGGGATTGCTATGAAATAAGTTTCTGTTCACACTGAAAACTGTGTTTTCAAAGGAGTTGTTTTGTGTGTTGGAGCTCAGGCCCTACATCTGCTGTGAACTCAGACTTTTGGGCAAGTTACTTGTCCTTTGCCATGCCTCCCATAGCAGCCATTTTGTGGTGGTGCCCGGGAGAGTTTCTAAATTACCCAATGTGCCCACAGCTGAAAAAGGTTGCCTACTCAAGTTAGAAAATTGCTTCCTCCCCCCACCTTTTTTTTAAAACTGAAAGCTTATATTTTCAGAATGCCAAATGTTTCCCTTAGCCTGGCCATACTGGCTGGAGATATAGGAATTGTAATCCAGTGTATCCGGAGGGCACCAGGTTGAGGAAGGTTGATCTACTGCAAGATTTTACACTTGTGTAGTGATGATAAGCAGTTGTTCTAACTAGTGTGGTGCATCATGGCCCAAATGTTTCTGTGACCAAAGGTGTTTGCGCAATGTAGATGCTCATATACCATCAGTGATATAAGTCAGTCCATAATACACAATTAACTGCTGCTAATATTATAATGTACACCACCTCTTGGTGCAAGGGGTTTGAGGGGGTTGCACACTCATTAATTTGAGGAGAAGATACTTGTGCATGCGGTTTGGTATGAATGTGTGTGAGGTGCTGGAGCTGCAGGCTAGACTGAGGTGTGTCTAATCAAAGTCCCTAAACTGGTAGAAACAACCCTTTTCTGACATTGCTGAGCTTCATTCTGAGAATAGGGTGACCATATAAAAAGGAGGACAGGGCTCCTGTATCTTTAACAGTTGTATTGAAAAGGAAATTTCAGCAGGTGTCATTTGTATATATGGGGAACCTGGTGCAATTTCCTCTTCATCACAACAGTTAAAGCTGCAGGTGCCCTGCCCTCTTTTAAATCTGGTCACTCTAGTATAGCTCCTGCAGCTTTAACTGTTGTGATGAAGAGGGAATTTCACCAGGTTCCCCATATATACAAATGACACCTGCTGAAATTCCCTTTTCTATGCAACTGTTAAAGATACAGGAGCCCTGTCCTCCTTTTCATATGGTCATCCTACATTCTGCATCTTCAAATTCTAATCTTCTTAAACATGAGCTGCTGTATACAGGCCAGAAAACATGCCTGCTATAAATGTACGTGACAACTTTGTGTCCTACAGATAATTACTGCATAATTCAGCTAGGATGCCTAGCCTTTTTATCCCTTGCATTTTGCTCTCAGAGACAAGGGCTTCACCTCGACTCATTGATAATATTCTCCGTAATAATGTGGCTGTTTTTTTTGTTTTTTGTTTTGTTTTTTTTACAAATTAGAGGTATAGTTCACACTTTTCCTCCATTCTTTCCTCAGTGTATTGTCCGTATAGTGTTGACAGCTGCTCATGGCTGGTGAGTCTTCATTATTGTTTCTCAGAGATGTTAAGAAGCTTAATGCATTTAATTATAATCAATGTATACATACAAGAACTAGGTCAATTAGGTTTTACAGGGAATAATCAGTCAAAAGCTATTAAGTGGATGGGTTCAGTCCAAGTCCATGTATTTCACAGAAAACATGTATCTATTTAACTTTATTGTACATCTTGTTGAGAAAATACATAGTGGCTTGAAAGTTATTGCTTGACATAGGCTGCAATCCTATACACAAATCCAATTCAATGGATTTACTTTTGAGTAGATTTGCATAGTATTGCACTGTAACTCTGGTTCTTGAATCTCTGGTTTGCACATAACGCAAACCCCTGAGTTGTTGAATTCTAGGTTGTTGTGATGTGTGAATGTAGCCAAGCTAACCATGGTTTGTTAACTACAAATAGCCCAGAAAGAGAACCCATGGCTTATTGTTGGGTTGGGAACTTTTAGATGTCTTAAACTAGGGCTTGATGTTAAGTGTGAACTCAGAACCACTGGTTGTTCATGGGTTGTTTTGCCAGGCTACTGAAGCAGTGGGCAAGACTGGTAAACAATCCTTAGCAGCAGAGTTCACAGTTTGACAATTTAAATTGTGCAGTTAAGCCCTTGTGTATGTACTCAAGTTGTATTGATGGAATTTTGGTGCACCTAATTTTGACTGGATTTCACCTGTGATGCCCCTGTATTAATGCTGCATAATGAGAGTGATCGATATGGATTTTAAAAATAGATTGTTCAGCCACTGCCCCCCAAAGGAAAGCATATATCTATTCCAGCTATGAAAAATTCTATGTTTATGCTGTGAATTCCATGTTGATTTAAACATGGAATTGAGGATAGTACAAATCTTCTTATTTATTATATTTAAATAATTACACTTCTAATTCGAGTGTTCATATTAGTATTGTTTCCCTTGCCCCCAGAGTCACGGTGGTGATGCATATTTCAAGCTGTCAATCTTCTCCCCTGCCATATGTACATTCCACGTTTTCCCCCAAAGTGGAGATTCATTGGCCTTATTAATAAAAATGAAGTTCTTTTGTGTAGCCATCTGGTGAGATCGAGTTAATTTCCTAACGTGTAGGAAATTAGGACATCACGTTTGCAGTGGACCAAGTCAGAAACTCAAGGGTGTTTTGGGGTGACTTGATGCCCTCCAGATGTTTTGGTCTACAACTCCCATCAATCTCAGAAAGCATGGCGAATAATCAGGGATTGTCATTGTTGTAGTTCAGAACATGTGTAGGGTGCCCCTTAGTGTCTCCAGTTTCAAAGCTTTCAATTGGCTGAGAGTTCTGCATTTTGCTTTTCACTTTGAATTACCACCACCAATTCTCACGAGGGCCCAAGCAGGCATTACTTTAAATGGGCAGCTATGTCTTTTCATTTTTACGCCAGAGTAGATGCAAGGCCTAGAGTCCAGATCTTAAAAGCCTCCTGACCCCCAACACAAGGGTCCCAATCCAGATCAGGCGCCCTGGACCTTGTCTAGAATTATGTAGCTGCTAGACACACATTTAAAGTAATGTCTCATTTGTCCCTCAGTTGCTTTTCTGCACATAATCAAACTCCATTTGCCATTCTTAGGGATTGCATCTATTTTTTCACAACTTTTATCTGATGGTTTCATCTCTCCTATGCTGCCCACTAGACGAAGCTCTCTGGGCAATTTACTAGATAAAGCTTAAAACTATAAAATGCAGTAACATAGTAAAATATTATATAAAGCTTAAAACACAATAAAACCAAAGTAGTAACCAAGAGAAAAGCTAACAGCAGTGCAAAGATCTAAAATGCACTTATATAGAGGATTAAAAACTCTGGGAAAATAAAAAGGTCTTCACCTGGCAATGTAGGTGCTAGACTAGCTTCTCTGGGAAGTCATTTCACAACTGGGTGCCACCACTGAAAGGTCTTCTCCTTAGTAGTCACCTGCCTCACCTCATTCAGCAGGGGCACTTGGAGAATAAATTAAGTACCACTGGCTCTGTTACAGATCCTTGGGAGCCTCCACTGCTTGGTTCCCTCCATTGAGATAACTGTATGTTTATTCCACACTCTGTTTCCTGTTTTTTAACTAATTACCAATCCATAGTCCATTTTATATCTGCTAGAGTTTGACGATATCATAGTGGACTCATAGTGAGTGTTGATCTTCGTGAGTCCAAAACAGCACCGCTGATACAATTTCTATTTCCTCCATCCCCAGGTTTTAGCATTTTAATTGAGGTAAAATTAATGGTTTGATGTCAAATTCAGATGAGACTCATATTTTTCAACACAGCAACAACTGGGTAAGAAATAGGACACTCCATCCCATTCAGTGGTGGTGTAGTACATTTTGAAGGGTAAGCACTCATCATGACAGTCCCCAGAACTACCCCCTCCAAAAGTTTTTTAAAAATATGCAGGTGGCTGTGTTGATCCTTATGAACAAACCAGTTCTGTCACTTTTCATCTCCACCGGGAGCAAGACTTTTAAAAAGCTAATGGTCTTAGTTGCCCATTTAAGACCCAGCCACCCCAAACATTTTGAATTACAACAGGGAGCACTATATTGTGGCGGAGAAAATCCCTTCCCTTCCCTAAGCTTAGATGGAGAAGGGAGGTCTGAGAGGGTAGCAAATGATGTCACCTAATCAAAAGGTTCTGGCGCTTTGACTTTGTGGACTCTAGCTCCACTACGCCACGGATATCATTTGGTTTCACACTCCCTAATGAATGGAGAGCTGCTATAGTGAGCAATTTAACAGTGGGTCTGCATGGTGGCCATACTGCGTGTACACAGCTTAAAGGAAGGTTAAAAAATATATTGAGGGGGTCTCGTTTTAGAAACAGACACCATTGATTTAGGTGTCTGTAATACAGTAGATCAGCCTTCCCCAACCTGGTCCCCTCCAGATGTTTTGGAGTTCAAGACTCAACGGCTCCCGTGTAGCATAGCCAATGTCCAGGAATACTGGGAGTTGTAGTCCAAACAATCCAGAGGGTACCAGGTTGGGAAAGGCTGCACCTGATAATACAAGGGAAGTAACAGCTCTGAAGTCAAAGCAGACCTTTGATATATTGTACAGTTTGAGAGAGAGTCTTGATTTGGAAAAGTTGTCAAGGAAGAGCTGGCGAAAGGAAAGAGCAATGCCCTATGATGCTGTTTAATATGACCCCTGAGTTGACTTTAGTGAAGGAAGAGAAATAAAAAGTCCAAGGGTTTTAAGAGATGTGCGGCACATGCCAGGATAAACATGGGCAGATTAGCATGTTCTCATGTCCGTTGTTTCCAGAGTAGGGCACTCAACTAGCCATCCATCAGCCTGGCCATGCATCAAAATGTGCTTTGATGTTTGCAGCATACACTGAAGCCTGATGAAGTCCAAAGTCTTGCACATGGTTGAATGACTGCATGCTTGTCATTTCGCTTGCCCTGTCTTTCAGTTGGTAGGATCAACATGCCTGCAAACACCTCTCAATTTTGAGTGATAGATTTTCTTTGGAGCAGCTCAGATACAAACAAGCAAAGCAAAATTACTTTCTCTTTCAAATTTGGATTCAAATATCATGTTGTATCTAAAAAGATCCAGCGACATTTGTGAGAGGGCAGTTTTTAAGTAAACCATAAGATTTGAGAGCCTCACAACCTACTGAATCATCCCCAATTTCTACAGAAGTGTTTGGATCCCATAGAAATCAGATTTTCAAATAAATGTACCACTGGTCTGTTCAAGATTTATACTGTTGTTTTATACTTTGAATGTTTTTAATTTTTGTGAACCGTCCAGAGAGCTCCAGCCGTTGGGCGGTATAGAAATGTAATAAATAAATAAATAAATAAAAATAAATAAATAAGATATGATAAACTAGGAGCATCACAAATTGGTTTAATGACCGGGGGATCAAAGTAATTTGTGTGGTAATGTGTTGCAATATGATTGGCCTTTCAGGTGCTACTTTTAAAAAATTAGGGTTGCTATTCCAGTCTACTATGTTGGAGCAGAATTGAATGGCAAAGAGTATGGGAAGAGGCATGAGTCATTTCTTCATACGGAAAATATTATTTTATAACTAAGCTGGAAAATCAGTGCTTTTCCTAACCAGTAAAACATGGCATAGAAAAATGCAGTAAACAAGCACATGATCGTAGTAGAGTTACTTTGAGATGTCATTTCAAAGTCCATTAAGCTTATCTGCAGACCTCCTAGGCAAAAACCAGTAAATACCTTCTTATTTAAAACCACTTTATTTTTCGGTTTAAGGATTAAATGGCACATGGTTGACTTTTACAAGAAATACTTATTCTCTCCTTTTTGAAGAGAGATACAGCTCATCTTTGTAATAGTGACTCTGGAGTACAACACAGATGGTTATTTGAGTTTAGTTTGCTCAAATTAAGTGGGCAGTGGGGGGCAAGCCACCCCTTAGACAAGTAGCTTGATCCCACTGAAGGGGGGTTGGTTCTGGAAGGAAAGCATTTTTCACATACTCAGAGTGCTTTTCATATTATCATTATCATAAAAACTAGGGGCGGCCAAACTGTGGCTCTTTGACAGCTCAGCTGGAACTCTTCTGCCAACAAAGGTGTCAGTGTATTTTGCAGTTCCCGGTCTCCTTGCTGACGGACTGGGCAGTCCTTGCCCTCTTGGGCTGCAGACATGGCTGAGGGCAAAGGGGAAGCATCTGGGTGCAGGAAAGAGAGGAGGGAGAAGACAGAAGATGCTGATTGCATGGAAAGAAGGCGAAACTAGGTAGCTTCCAAAGATGGCTGAAGAGGTGTTGGTAGTGTAGAGAGGAGAAGGGAGAAGGCTCAGTCCAAAAGGACCAAACACAAGCCACAGGTGGAGGAAAAAGAAAGGAGGCTGCCAAGGCTTGGGGAAAGGTGAGACTGTTTTGGGTGCTCCTGGCCACCTTGTAGGAATGGACTTGAGTCGTTGTTCAGACAATCTGCAGTGTTTTGAATAGGTACTCACTTATGCATTATCAAAAAAGAGGAAATGCATTGCCAAAAAAGGGCACATTGATCACTGTTAATGTGAAATATACCACTATTTTTCTTTTGGAAATCTAACATGGGATGGAGCTTGCCCACCCAGAAATGCATTTAGCTCTGTCTGTGTCCTTCTCCCCCACCCTGCCTTTTTTTTGTTTGTTCTGGTGCTGTCATTGACTCCACTGACAATGTTCTGTGCAGGAGAAAGGCTGTGTATGCCCCCCCTCTCTCTCACACACACATGCACACACACACACACACACACACACACACACACACACACAGAGAGAGACAGACAGACAGACAGACAGACATTGCTATTTATTACATTTCTATACATCCCAATAGTCAAAGCTCTCTGGGAGGTTCACAAAAATTAAAACCACAAGATACAGCATAAAATACAATATAAAATACAACAGCTTAAAATTGGAGTATAAAACTGCAACCAGAGTAAAAAATTTAGGAGCAGCGCAGAGATGTATAATGCAATAGCAGATTTAAAACAGCAGTGCTAAAAACTGAAATGTTAAAAATGCTTGGGGAAATAAAAAGACCTTCACCTGGTGCTGGAAAGAGCTTCTTACAAATCTGCCTCCTCCTCCAGTTCCCAGAGTGGCCTGTTTCACACATAATGACAACCTAGAGTACACGTCGAGTATGGGTTGTCCTTGAATCGTTGGTTGTCATTATGTGCAAACACTGCAATATGGTTTAACCATGAGTTGTTAACCATGAACAACCCAGGAAGAGAAACCATGGTTTGTAGATGATTGTGATGTTTCTGGTTAACAACCCATAGTTAAAGTGAGGGGTTTGCACATAATGGCAACCCATGATTCAACAACAATAGGCACAATTCAATGACAACCCATACTCAACCTGAACTCTGAGTTGTCATTATGTGTGAACTGGATCAGTGCATTTTCCCCCAAAAAAGAAAGATGAATGAGTGTTTGAATTGAACAGCCTGATGGATGCATGGGAGAAAGGATAAGGCTGACTTTGTGTTTGAATTGCTTGTAAGTGTGTCTGTCAACTACATTGCTAAGGTAGCAGGAACCCCAAAGGAGAAAAGAAAAATGCATTTCCCTCCTCCTCCTCCTCCTCCTCCTCCTCCTCCTCCTCCTCCTCCTCCTCCTCCTCCTCCTCCTTCTTCTTCTTCTTCTTCTTCTTCTTCTTCTTCTTCTTCTTCTCATTTATATACCACCCGATAGCCGATGCTCTCTGGGTGGTTTATAAAAGTTAAAAACAGTGAACATTAAAAACTATTGTTTTTATCCTTTAGTTGTATGTGGCTTCTGTCACCTTACACACTAATCCTAAACTTATTACTTGTCTGTAAACTGTATTGGTTGTCTCAGTAATTTATTTACTGTGTTAAATAATTCACTTTTGGGGCTCTGCGATGTGTGCCAGCTGCCATTTTGAATATGCAAGCAACAGGGGGGCACATCATGGCTTGTGCTGTGAGAACCTGAGTGTCATGGGATATTTGAGGGTCAAACAACTCTCGGAACCCTAGAACAAACTATGGTCACTGTCTTGTGCAGGGGTCGGCAAGTTGTGGTCCTCTAGATGTGTTGGTGACTGACCTTTGGGGGAAGAATAGAAAAATGGGAGGTGGGGGAATGGAATGGAGTACTCTGTGAAAGTGAAGTCTAGCTGGCTGGCTGGGAACCTGAATAGGAGCACTCGACACTGGAACATTTTGTTGCAGGTGCCACTTGTTCCACATAAATGCAATGGTTTCATGTTCTACTTCCAACAGGAAAGTCTAAGAAATGTTATTTGTTCATCATGACTAACAACAAAAATGTCTCTGTTTAAATTCTTAAGTAGTAGTTTCAGGGGAATAGTGACACAAATAAACACTTAAATGTAACTTTGGGAAATTATATGCTTTTATAAAGATAGGACAGTGTTTTAAATTTGCTTTGAACATAGAATGAAGTACAATGTTGAAAATAAACATCAATTTATCTGGAAAGAACCCACTTAAACAAGTTGGATCAAATCATATTTTTATTCTCTTTCCCCAAAGGAGTGCTGGATCCATGTACTGATGGAAAGTAAATACAATTTCCACCTAAGATAACTATATGTGTGTGTGTTCTTGTTTGGCATGACGTAAGAGATGTATTCTCACAGTTACTGAGAAATGTTTGTTTATTACTGATGATCAAAACTGATGCAGCGTTGGGTTTATTGGCACTAAGGTTATGAAGTCTCTGGGCAGGTACTGTTCAATACATTAGAGAGGTTGAGGCAGTTATTTTTGAGTATTCACAACATAAAAATCCAGAGTATTTGCCTGCCTACACCACAACATACTGTTAACCTATGTTTACCAGCCACCTTTCCTGTGATATAAAGCTGGTAGAGTCTCCATATAGGGTCAGTTTAATGAGGCTTGAGATTCTTCTTAACCATATTTAGTCCCATTCCCTGGAAGAATAATATAGTACTTGGATGCTATAGGTTAAGGGTATAGAACCTCTTTCAGCCCTACTGCCAAATTCCATTTTGGAGAACCTCTCAAGGGCAACCTTCCAATATTGGATGAGGCCAAAGGAGTGAGGCCATAGTACAAAAAATACCAACATATTTTAGCTTAAAACTTACTGCCAGCCTTGGGAGAGGGATTTCAAACTTTTAGAATGGGGAGCAAACTACACAAAAGCCAGTACGGATGCCATCCTATGGGATTTGCCCTTGATACTCCTAAGCATCCAAACTTGGAAACTTACAAGTATCCAGTGCAGAGTGGGAGCCACGGCACAGGTGATCCTTGCCTTCACCACACCTCCCCCTCTGCATTTCAGCTAGATGGGTTTTTTTCACCCATCTAGCTGAAGCATCATGGAGGAGGAAAAAAGGAGGCTGGACAGGCCTCTGGATATGACATAAGCCAGCCCCTTCAGTCCCCTCCCTGCCCCTGGGAACAACCCCTTTAGCTTGCCAGCTGTGAGGGGGAGGGGAATTTGGTTTCCTGGGTCTGTGGTTGGAATGCTGACTCTGACCTCGGGTCCAGGAATCCAATGTAGCCTATGGTCCCCCAGACTCTGAGCTTCTCTAAATGAGCGATTTATAGCACGCTTGTGATTGGCCACTCACAGAAGTTTGCTGGTTCATTCACAACATAAGTTGCATCCACCCCCACCCTCCATGCTATACCCTGGAAATTGCAGATTTAAAATCCCCAGGTTATTTGGAAATATCCAGGAAATCACAGCATCTCCCAGCATGTAATCTCAGCATTGTGCTATAATTATGCCATCAGATGGCACTTGTCTCAGTAAAGTCAATCGAGCACATGGAGCAGGAAGTATTCACCATGTGGCCACCCATGTAATATCGCCAATCACATCCAAGAAAGAAAGAGGATGTTGATAGCAATGGTGAGGCAGTGTGGGTTTTTTTAAAAAAAAAAGTTAGAGAAGCTGTCTGTCTAGGGGCCATAGGATTGCTCCCTAAATCACCAAATGCTAGGTGGTTAGATAAAAATTCAGATAAAAATATTTCTTAAGTGTTTGGGATTATGATTAAAGCTCTAAATGTCTCCAAAATTGCTTAATTCTCTTTTTAGGTCTAACATGTGTGTGCCAACTGTGTGAAAAAACGAACTACACTTGTGAAACGGAAGGGGCTTGTTGGACTTCTGTCATGCTAACAAATGGTAAAGAAGAAACAATAAAGGCATGCGTTTCCCTATCGCAACTGAAGGCACAAATTTTCTGCCATGGTTCTAAGAACGTAACCAAGACAGAATGCTGCTATACAGATTTTTGCAACAACATCACCATTCACTTGCCCACAGGTGAGCAATTCCAGTTCTTTTGGCTCACTTCGGGAGCTTGTGTTCTTTAAATTTTATTTTTTACAAATTGATCAGTAAGTCGCATCTCATTTCAGGGCAAATCTGGTGAACTTTAGCTATACCCCTGAGAGAATTAATACAGCAGAAAATAGGAAGCTGCCTTATACCAAGTTAGACCATCAATCTTTCTAACTCAGGCCTAATCTACACCAAGCAGGATATTGCAATATCGAAGTGGTATGAAAGTGGTATATGAAAGGCAGGAGCCGCATCAAGCAAGATACAGCAGTATGAAAGGGGTATAGTGTATGTGTCAATGGGCCCCAACAGTTGCCAGTGCACTTCAATACCGCAATAAAGCAGTAGTGTGGCTCCTGCCTTTTATATACCACTTTCATACCACTTTCATAGTGGAATATCCTGCTTGGTGTAGATTAGGCCTCAGTATCATTTACACATTTACAGGGTTTCAGCATAGCACAGGGGTGGGCAACTTGCAGCCTTCCTGATATTTTGGTTTACAACTCCCATCAGCCCTCACTATTGGCAATGTTGGCTAGGGCTGCTGGGAATTGTAGGCCAAAACATCTGGAGAGCCACAAGTTGCTCACCTGTGGTGAAGTGGCAATGGATCTTGAGCTGTGTGAAACAGAAAGTCCCTTGTTTATATCTCACTTTGGATGTGAATTCTTTAGCCGCATTAAGCAAAAGCCACTGATCTTGGCCTCAGCCCTACATTTGTAATGTTGAGATGGTAATAGTAGTCAACTTAACAGGGTAATTGTAAGGATTAATAAGAGAAAAGATATGAGGCACTTTGAATCAAAGCCCTTTGTTGAGCCCCTTTTTAGGCCTACGGGCTTTCTTGATGGCAGAGGTGGTGAGCAGCAGAAATGCTGCAATCAGCGTCAGACAGCTGGCTCTAGAAGCTGCCATTTTAATTTCCCATAATGCCCCGTGCTATCTTTGAATCTTCTTTGAGATGAGAATTTCCTTTTTGTCTCTTATTACATGGAACAGGGAAGGTTAAATGTGATCTGAGAATAGGGTTTATTTCTTACTCTCCTAATTCATGGCCTGACTGTTCAGCTTGTTCACAGCAAGGAATTGGATAGGAGTTTAGAATTTTCAGGAAAAGCCAATTTCTGATTAGTGCTACCTACCTACACAACCCACATAATAACTTGCCTGCGTGCAGGCTGGAGTTAAATAGCCCTTCACTATTTCAAAGGAAATGCAGGAATATTTTAATCATGAGCTCAAGTAGTACCGCAGAAGGCAGAAGTGGTCCTACCTGGATTTGGAGATAACTAGTGATATATTTGTGTGCAATTTTGCCATTTGTACCAGGTTTCAGACAAAGAAGAATGTATAGAACAGCTATAAATGATATTTGTACAGAATTTTATATTTTTATTGATGAAGCAGACAAGAAGAAATGTTTATTGTGTAAATTATGTGAGGAGACTAATCGTTTCAACTGTTGTGATAGCCTTAATGATAATTTTAGCAGCAGCAACAACAACAAAAATCAAACTCTTTGCCTTGCACATTTGGGAGTGTGGTGTGTTCTGCGTGATGTTGTGTTTGTGTGTGAGAGTATATACTTAAGAAGATCACTAAATCTACCTAGAGGGAGGATGTCTTTCACAGTTTGACTCTCTCAGTCAGTCATGTTCCAGGCTGTGTTGAAGTTGGAATAAAGATTGCTGTTCTGGTATGACTTTGGTGCATCTGCCTGATTCCTGATTCAGGACAGACTTTCTGGGAGCTGAATTATATGAGCATGTATCCCCCCTCCCCCATCTTCCTGAACCAACACAAAAATCAGCATATTATAATATTCCCAGCATCCCTTCTTTGGTGTCAAGCCTAGTTGACTATCAATCTTCATGACATGAATTTGTGCGTAATTCAGATTGCAGTCTTGTGAGGAGGTGTATCTAAAAGAAGGAAGAATGAGAAGCTCTTTGTTGAAATGTATGTGCAGCTTGAGGTATTAAGCATCAAAACTGGTATCTGCCAGGCCAGGTGTAACCCTCAGTGAAAGAGTTTCATTCAGGAATTCTACTGGAAATTCATAGTGAAGCATCCATAATCAATCTTATTTGAGCTGAGAATTTTATTTTTCTGTCTTATTCCGAGTAACATGGAATAAGGGTGTATTCTATGCTATTCTTCTGGTTACTGTCCTCTGAAATGGGATATAGCTGAAATTCTGTTTGTGTTTCTGGACTTCTCAGCTGCTTAAAAGCTGTAGAAGTTATTTGGATCAGCCTTCAGCTTGTTTTCTACATTATCATAAGAGGAACCAGGAAACTCCAGGATGTTTTTATGGTTACTATTTTTGAAGTGTCAATACTAGGGAATATTTACATCCGGAGAAATTAAGTAACCAGGTTCAAGTATTATTAAGGTGAAAGTTATTATTATAAACTATGTGTCTCTATTGCAGTAGGACTACAAACTTTGTCCCCTGTTTCACACTGCGTAACTACTGTATATGAAGACCTCAAGGGCAAGGCAATATGCAAAGCAAATGTATGCATGGGAGTAAATCCCATTGTGCTAAATGGGTTTACTCTGATGGAAGTGTGCATTGGATTGCAGCCAGAGTCTAGTAAAAGAAATGAGAGTGTTGCCTTGGGCAGAGGGATTTTATTTGAAAAAGGGCACTTTATTTTTTAAATGTAATTAGCTTCCAGAGTTTGTTAGCTAAAGGCAGTTTTGAATCAAGATTGTACAGAATCAAGTTTGATAACTCATCCCCTTATCTTTTTTGTGTTGTTAAAAATCTGTGGTTGTTTTATTTTCATACTGTGTTTATTTTGCTGTTAATGTTTAATAATTGCAGATTTCTTGTTTCAGTTTTAACTGTGGCTTAATGACGAGAAGGAAATAGTTGATTTTTATTCTGTTTTGGAAGTATGAGAAAAACTGTGGGTTGCCTAGAATTCTGTCAGGCGTCTCAGATTATTTTATTTATTTATTCAATTTTTAGTTGCGTTACAGCTGAAGCTCCCAGGGCAACATACGTAATAAAAGCAAATACAATAAAACTGGATAAAACACAATAAAAGTTTTTTAAAAAAAGTTTCAAAAGCAGCAGCAATTGTTTAAAATAATTTTAAAAGAAGAGATAAATATCCAAGCCGCCAAGCATGGGAAAGACTATTTTAAAATGCAGCATTAAACATATTATAAAAAATATCATATTTTAATTATATTAAACATAATATTAAAAATAAATCTTTTGTTAGATTAGAGTGAATAAAGATATACCAAGCCAGAGAAACCAGAGGCCTATTCAAATTATATGTTACAAATTAGATTTGTTCTTAAAGATTTGTTCTGGTTGTGTATCTCCTATTAGACAATTGTATCCTAAAGCAGATACTCACTGTAATGAAGGAGGGGCTGGATTGTATGCTTGACCTCCATGCATTGGCCTGAACACGCATTGGACTTGCTTGAGCAGTACACATGGGAATACAAATCATACAATTCCTGCCTATGTGTATAGGCTACTATTCACAAATTGATTGTTTATTTATATACCTTATTTATATTTATTTGATTTTTATCCCACCCTTCCACACAAAGATCCCAGTGTTGTGTTCCAAGCTCTCTCGCCACCTTGCAAGACAATAAACAGATCTGCCAATTAATCCACAAAGCTTTGTTCAGCAAATAAACATCTCCTTGCACCTGAAGAGAGTTTAAATACCAGGAACTTTCCTCTAGGCTAAAACTTGGCTAAGTGAGGTAATTGTTCTTTCAACAAAAGGGAAGGTCTTTTCCCTGAGTCCCTTTAACTTCAGGGAGGCTTCCTCTGAAGAAGCCTTTGACGAGAAGCTAGCCGAGCTGATCACCTCTTGCCTACTTTTAGCTCTGCCCATTTGAACCTGCAGCAGACTCTGGGATCAGCCAACTCTGAAGTCCCTTCCCTCCTAAAGATTACTAAGTTCCCACAGACTCTGAGTTGTTAACGTTTTCAATGATAAGGTCTGGTGAAGATTCATCCCTGGTGGGTGAAGAGCCTGGGAGAATCGCTTCCCACGCTTCCTGTGTTGGCTGGTATGTTTCTAGTCTTGTTTCTTAAGCTTCAGAATCTGATTCTGATTGATAGCCTGAAACTCCTTCCCTCACATTAAGGGGAACAGGCTCGATCATGACACTGTGTTGCCCATCAACATAGGGGAGGTTTTCAAAACCAAGAATAAAATGTGACATAAATACAATAGATTGAATGTGTGGAGTTTGGAATCTGGTGGGAACCTTATTCCCTCTCCTTGCAGGGAGAAGAAAGTCTGTGCAAGACTGGTTTGTTCCACATCTTCTAATTCAGGTAGAACTGACTGGACTGCAGTGTGGCATCAATATCGTGGTTTATATGCAGGAGTGTGGGTAACCCTTGAGGGCTGAGGTGAAGTGCTGTCATGGATGCCTTCAAGAGTAGAAAAGTAAAATTGGATGGTCTGTCATACAGCCTGATGTTTCAAATTCCCACCAGTAGGGGGAGTCTATGAACATAGACAATTAAAACGTGAGACACTTTGGTGAAGGATAAAGTACCTCCGCCATGATATTATGAAGTATGAAATAGAGGACATCTGCCCTTAAAATTAAAAGAAGGACCTTCTAAATATTCTATCAACAGAAGAAAGGTTAAATGGAATGCCCAGCACTGAACTTTGATCAGAATTGATACAGTTTTGTGCAACAGGCACTATGTATTTTCAGATAAATAGTTTTATCAAGACCATATAGTGTTCCTTAAAGGGACTGCTTCAGGCTTTTCCATTGCAGAGGTTTTACCTCGTCAAATGTAGGATAGTGGGGGTATTGTTATTGATACTTAGCATTCCTTATGATGCCTCTTAAAACATAGAGAGGCCCTTGCCCTTAGAGTACTTTTTGCATGTTAAAGGTGCCTGACTCAATTCTTGGTATTTCCTATTTGAAAAAAAGAAAAAGAAAAAGGCAGCAGTCTAAGAAAGAAGATCTCTGCTTAAAATGCTGTTGCCAGTCAAAAAGTGTTGGACTAGATGGGCAATGGTTTTATAAGACTGAGATAGAGAATCTCAGCAGGAATATCTGACAGAGAGGGATGAGTTCAGGCCGACCTATTACCATCCTCTATCCAAAGGTGCATGCCCTAGCATGTTACCATATTATGTTACATTTTTCTTTCATGGTGTTTGGTATCGAGTGATATAACGGCTGGATTATACTGTTGAGGTCTATACAATCATTTAAGAAAGCTGCAAGTGCTTTGGAGATTCTATGAATGAAGGCTATTTTTGTGTGAAGGTTTTTATTTTACATCTCTGTCTGGTGTTCTGATTTGGAAGCAACGAATCCAGAAGAAAGTTGTCAGATGGTAACATGGTTTAGGCTGCACATATCTCAGCACTGAACACAAAGGTCACCATTATTTGGTTTTTGCAATTCTGGGCCAGTTTTGCGGTGGAAATTGCATCCCATATGTGTGCTAAGAGAACACCCTCCCCAAAGGTGTAAACAGGATTTCCCCAATCTGATTAGCATAACGGGATGATTATATGTGTAACAAACTGTTTGCCTTCTATCTGGTTTAGCGCTAATCTGTTTTGAATTAGTCTGATCTTAAAGAAGAGTGGCCAGCCCTGAGTTGCAGTTTCCATCAGAGGGAGTGAAGAGTTGCAAGCTAGAATGCAGTACCATGGAAAATAAATAAAGCAAAATAGCACCTTTTACTTGCCACTGCATCACCGGTGAATTTCAGTGGCAAACTGTCACTTTGGCCTTTTAAATGGAGGCTATTTTTTTCTGCTCTTGCTGCTGTGTCACCAGATTTTGGCAGAGTGGTAACAGCAGGGGAGTCTGTGGGTTGGGGTGTGTAATGCAGCTCCCTGACCCCTGGAAGTTGCCCACCCCTGTTCTAGGGCTTCCTCAGGTATAGGTCAATACATCCTACAGCCCGCACAAAACCACCGTATTATGTTGACGCAGGGCTAAGCACTATTGGTCTTCTTCAATTGCCACAGGACTATATTGGTGCAAGTTGTGGATTTGGATGGGGGATGTATTGTTACAGCATCCTATTGCAGTTCAAATGCAGGTGTACAAAATTATGCATGGTATGGAGAAAGTGGGTAGGGAGACATTTTTCTTCCTCTCTCAAACACTAGAACCTGGGGTCATCCCATGAAGCTGATTAGTGGCAGATCCAGGACAAATAAAAGGAAGGACTTCTTCACACAGCACATAGTTAAATTATGGAACTCACAACCACAAGATGTAGTGATGGCCACCAGTTTGGATGGCTTTAAAAGGGGGTTGGATCAATTCCTGGGGGCAAAGGCTATCAATGGCTACTAGCCCTGGTGGCTGTGTGCTATCTCCAGTATTTGCGGCAGTAAGCCTGTGTGCACCAGTTGCTGGGGAACATGGGTGGGAGGGTGCTGTTGCACTATGTGCTGCTTGTTCATCCCTGGCCGATGGCTGGTTGGCCACTGTGTGAACAGAGTGCTGGACTGGATGGACCCTTGGTCCGATCCAGCATGGCTCTTCTTATGTTCTTATGCAGCTCATTGGCACTTCCGAAGAAGTCAGAATGTAAAATTGAGATGTAGTGTGCTTGTGTTTTAAAAATCAGATCATAATTACATAAGTGGATATTTGTGATACTACAGGGAAATAGCTTAGCTCCCAGCCTGCAGAGTCCAAGGATGGGAACTTAAGCACCTGGTTCTTTTAATCGCTTTCCACAGTAAGGAAAGGAAGGAAAAAGGCGTTTGCTTAGCTCTCTTCCTTTTCTATCTCAAGCAAGATGAGAGCAAAGTATGCACCGTCCATCCATAGACTGGGATAGGGAGGATAGAACTGTTTAGAACAGGAAACCTGTTTTTTAAAAAATAAAAATAACTTTTTGTTTTTGAAGATAATGTTTGACAATGTGATTATCATTACATACATTAAAAGTCAATATACAACATATTATACATTGCAATGAGGAGAGTTTACTTTTGGTGCTCTGTCTCATTGTGGAACAACAACTGAAATTCAAATATAACTAAGGATGATCAGAAGAGACACAAGAATAAAAAGGCAACTCAATATTAAAAGCCTGATTAAAAACAATGAGCAGGGTTAAAGCATATAATTAAGGAAAAGGGGGGTAGGCTCCCTGATTGATTGATTGATTGAGTAATTGATTGATTGAAGAACTTCAGCTTACAAATGAGTTGGTGAATTTTTACATGTTTGTGCAAGGAATCTTTCCTAATATATGCATTTTTGTGCACATTTCTCTCTAAGATAGGAATTATTGTATATATTTTTGATGGGAAAAACTACATCTGAAGTGCAGATATTGAAGTATTTATGATATTTTGGTTCATATGTTGGTTCAGGAAATGCAAATTAGATAAATTTGCATTGAAATGTAAATCACTAACCTCAGGTTCGCTTAAATTTCTGAGCTACAAATAGAGAACTAAAGGAATGCAAATGAATATATCCAAGAACAGGCCTTGATACTAGGGGTGTGCGTGGACCCCCCGCTCCGCCCCATGGGCCGATCCGCTCCGCCCATACTCCGCTCCTCTTCGCCGCGGAGGTCCAGCTCTGAATCGGAGCTCCGCAGTGGAGGGGAGTGGCACCAGGTAAGGCCAGGAGAGGAGGGTGGGAGGTTTACCGGGCCCTGCCGCCATTGCCGCCTGTGCAGTGATGGCGGCAGAGCCCGGTGAGGGACCAAGGGAGAGGGGGGCCTTACCTGCCTCCGTCCGCGGTCCGTCAGCGTCTTCAATTGAGCTTGCAGCCCAGACTTCCTGGTTGAACCGCGGGCTCAATTGAAGACGCCGAAGGACCGCGGACGGAGGCAGGTAAGAGAGAGGAGGGCGGGGGGGTGTTACCGGGCCCTGCCGCTGTCGCCGCATGGGCGGCAGTGACAGCGGCAGGGCCCGGTAAACCCCACTTACCTTTCCGGCGGAGCTCCGGATCGAGGCGAAGGATCCGCCTTCACCTCAATCCTCTTCGCCACGCTCCGCCGGCCCCCCAATCCTCTTCGCCTCCGCCTTAAGGGCAGGCGAAGCCCCCCGCTCCGCTTCTAATTCACCGGTCCGATTAGAAGCGGAGCACATCCCTACTTGATACTTTGTTATGAACTTTACCTGCCATGAAATGCCTTTCCCTTTCCTCCTCAACCCTTAAATGCAAACAGTAACATGATACACGACATGGTAAGTATGTTTTATAATGTATGTTTTTATCTGTACTCCGTCCTGAGATCTTAATGATATAGGGCGAGATACAAACGTTTTTTAAAAATAAATAAATAAATAAATAAATAAAATATTCCTATGATAACCATGTGCCTAGAATAGCTCTAAACTTTTACTCCTCTCCCCTGGATGCAGACTATTACTGTAATGGGACCTTGAAGCTAGGTGGGAGACAGCACCTGGGATGGTCATAAATCACTTTCCATTCGGATGATGTAACCATCTATTAGGATAGTAATCTATATTGAATTCAGTAATCTATATTGTTGGTTTTCAATTATTGAGTTGAAACTACAAGTGGGCACAGTCTGATTTAAGGTGGGTTTTACCTTAAGTGCTTTCTTTGTTTTGCAAAAGACTGGGAGGAGAGAAGGAGAAAGCAAGAATATGAGGATACTTCTTTGGTAGAAATGGATACTGATTCTATAGTAGTTTAACTGTCTTGATTCCCAAAAAGGAATCTGGGGAATTGTAGTTCAGTGCAAATATAAAGAATTCTGATGTATCTCTACATATACTCTTGTACATAATTGCCATTCCCAGAGTTCCTTAGGGGGAAAGATTTACCTATTAAATTGGTATGTCTGCAGTGTAGATATGCTTTGAGAGAGAAAGAAGGACATATATGGTCAACAATTAAAACAGGGGCCTATTGTTTCAGGTTAGGGTTTAAAGTGAGTCCTGACTCTGAAAACGTTGAAGAATGTGAATCCAATGTGAATCCTCACAAGGGAAGATCCACTGTGAGGATCTTCAAATGGCTTAATTCAGACGTCACTCCAAACCATGGTTTAGAATCTACCTTCCAAATGATAACAGGCAAACCATGGTTTAGAGCTGCATGTCTGCTTTCATTTTCCATTTACACAGCACCCAACTCCACAAGTTCATTCCCATCTCCATGGTGCAGCAATTCTTGGGGCAGAGCAGTGTCTCTAACAATGGTTTGAATTCAGGCCTAGCAGCTACAGTTAACATAACTTGTGGTTTGTTTTCAAACCATAGTTTGATATCCAGGTTTTGCAGCTGCTTTATTGCAATCTAGCATAGGTTCAGGCATAACATTTAAGCATGGTTTTGCATTATGCCTGAATACAGCCATTATCTGGGAAGGAGAATGCTGGGATTCAAAATCCTTTGGATGCTTGAGCACCTGGTTAATTATAACGATTTGCTAAGGAGCAACTTCAGAAGCACTCCACATCAGTGTAGTTTGCTGGATCAACTATTTGGAAGCAGTGGGAATTATGTATACGTGAGACTAAAGGTGACTTTATCTAAAGTTAAGCAAAGTGTCCCCTTCTGATAAACTTGTAATTGAGATATGCTGTGGCCTTTGTTCAAGCACAGCTAAGCTAACCCCTCTGGGAATGCTCTCATGACTAACATGAGTGAGCAGATTGCCTGTTTATCCTGAGTATTAGAAGCTAGCTTATGTTGAACTGGACGAATGTTCCATCTTGTCCAGTTTTATTTACCTGGTCTGGCAGCATCTCTAGATCTATTTCTTGACTTCCTGAGAGCCTAACTACATGTTACTTTCAATTTGTCACTTGCAAGCTACTCTACAGTAAAAATAAAAAAAGGCATAGCTGCTAGATACACATTTAAAGTAATGTTTGCAATCCGAAGCACACTTACCAGGGAGTAAGCCCCATTGAATAAAGTGAGACATAATTACGAGTAAATATGCCTAGGTTCACCCTTGGGGCCAATGCTTCAAGACCAAGGCTTACTTTAACACATGCATGGTAAAAGCACTATTATGTACTAATATATTTTTCTGCAAGTAATTACAATTGGATTGCTGCACATTGCTTTTAATTTACCTTTTCAGAGGGTTGTTTTCAACTGCTTAGCAACCAAAAAACATCATCTTCCATTGCTTAAAAGTGGTCTTCATTACCAGAGCACGGTCAGTGCTTCAAAAGGTACTTTAAACCCATCAGGCAATTGTCAGGTTATTCAGTTGATTGCAATTTAATTTATGAACAACTTCTGTTTTGGAACCATGACTAAGTCTGTAGGGTTTTTAAAAATTGGAGCTACAAAACCGCCTTTCTTTACTGTTGTCCATTAGTGGCTTCAGTTAGTCAACAGGAGATTCATTTTATGTTTCCGAAGAGAGAAACATGGCAATGGCGCAATGCTAATTCTTGTTTTGGCCAGACTTGGATCACGCCATAATTTTATTTTGAATGCGTTATAAACTTCTTTCTTTTCTTTTCCTTTTCTTTCTTCTTTTTTTGTATTTCCAGCATAGTTTATGAGTTTATCCTCGTCACACTTTTTGGTGCCTCTGATGACTTGTTTCTGGGTGTCATAGTGTGGCATTAAAAATAGATGTTAGTTTTTAATAGACAGAACATTCTGTTTTCCAGGATTTCCTTGTTCTCTCCCCTCCTCTTTAGACAGAAGCATTCATCTCTTGATAAAACTCTCAGAAGAATGTCTGAAATCTGGAGCATGCTTACTTGGAAGAAAGTTCAGTTAAAACCAATGGCCCATGCTTCGAAATAAAGGTGCTGGACTGAAAAAACAAACAAACCAAAGACCAGTTTTCTAGCACAGGAAATGTTTAATCCCACTGATGGAACATTTGAGGATACTGCCATTACAGTTATGGGTTTAGAAAAGCCCCTCTGGATCAGACCAAAGGGCCATCTTGTCTAGCAGCTTATTTTTAAATATGTTCAACAGTATATAAATCTATTAAATACTAAACAAACAAATAAATAAAATACGCAGGTTCCCCTGGGGAAAGGAATGATGATGAAACTAGCATAAATCTCTAGTGTGAATATGCCCTTTGTTGTTTGTTTAGCAACGTGAATTAAAACTGGAATGAAGCTGCTTGTTGGCTGGAGAACATACTAACCTTTCACACAAAGTACAACACATCTAGGATGCCAGGAAGGATTATCCTGCACACTGACATGTACCTTTATGTCATAGGTCATATTGACAGATGGGTCTTGCAAGCTACTTATCTGAATGGCATCATTTCTCGCCCCACAAGGTTGAGCTAAATAGCTAAGAGACCGTGTGTTTAGCTACTCCAATAAAGCATCCTCAGTAAGGCTAAAGCACAGTGGGAGTGGGGAAAGGTCCAGTTTAGGCCACTGATCTGAAAAATTTAGGGGGAAATAGTAGCTAGCAGTCTCCTTAGTAAACTGTTAGCAATTGGCAGGTGGGAACTTTCATCTGAAACTCCAACACTTCTGAAATTAGGTTGGCTGTGTGAAGTTAGGTTGGCTGTGTGGTCGAAAGGAAATAACTGGGACACGTATGATACAATCTCACATTATTTGGATTTATTTTGAAGTCATGCACACAGTGCTTACTTGTGTAAGTGTTCCATGGGCAAATCATCATTTTTCAATGCATGTAACTGTGTCTGCTGGCTCATTTGTGTGTAGCGGAGCCATGCCAGTGTGATGTGCGAATGGGCCAACACACATGGTATTAGTGCATTTTTAACGTGACAGGTGTCTCTTTCATGCATTGCTCATGCAAAGGCAGAAAGGCAGGACAGCTGCCCTGCTGGCTATGGCCCCACCCGATCAACCACAGTTTGTGTGTGGACATCTGCAAAGGTTCTTTTAGATGTTTCTTTTCACTATGTGGATGTCAGGTTGTTACTTTGCAGGAGAAGGGCCCTAGAGTGTCCATTGGGTATTTTTTCTTCATGCTGCACACAAATCAGCCCTCCATGATATGCTCATCAGTTGTGTCATTCCATCTAGTGAGGGATTTATTTACAGAAGTGGAATGCTTTGCTGCACATGACAAAGTAATAACTAAATTTAGGGCAGTAGGTGTTACTTTATGACTGTGTATTCTACAGCTGAAGTTGACCTCTGTCCTCTTAGTCTGTCTTTATTTATTCTGATTTTGTTACAAGGTGACATTTACAAGTAGGAACAAAAGCTTTTTCTAGCCATTTCTAGTCTCTGGCTCTCCTATACTGCTGCTTTTTTGTGCCATTTCTACTAGGCACCATTTCTTCTTACGGAATTCACCATTTCTTCACCATTTCTTCTCACACCTACTTTTTTCTTGGTTTGCCTCCGCGATTTCCACCTCCGTTTCATTAGTGGGCCAAGCTAATGGTCCCTTTCATGTGTGTTTGTGGTATCACCACTATACCGGTGAAATCTCCTTTCACTTGTTTGCTCTCCCACTCCACCCTGCCCCTTCTCCTTCCCCTACAGTTAATTGGTTCTTGTCGTTGATGGACATTGTGATGGATGGGCGCCTTCCCCCCCTCGCTCTGGCTTTGTTGTCTATTGTTTTACCAATTTAACATTTAATCATTTCTGTGGGTAATGAGAGTGGGGGTGGAGCAGCAAAAGTCTGTTTAACTGAGTCAGCACAAGCCTGTTGGTTGGACACGCCCTCCTCTTTTATCAGCAAGCACACGCCCCCAACAAAGGACAGCAATATAAAGGGGCGGAAGGGCGCTTTAATCCTGCATGAAAGAAATAAACCGGACTTTCCCCGCTCTAGGAAAACACAGAAAATGGAGGGGTAGAGGTGGGGTGACTGCAGGACAGACACGACGTCATGTGAGTACTGTGTTGCAAAATGGCAAACCAGGCATGACGAGAGTGCGATAAAACGCTGGTGTGATGGAGCCCTTACGGTGGCAGTGTGGGAGCTGCTGTGCTGTGCTGTGGCACAGCTCTTCATTCTCATGCTGCGGCTGACATAATGTGGCAGTCCCCAGGCTGCATCGGAGAAGCTCGTGGTCTTCCTCATGCCAGGATCACCTTTATGAGATTGGGGATAATTCTGGTGTGGGGAAAAGTTGAAGCAAGGACTCCTGGGATGGGTCCAGGTCAGGAAGGAGGCACCTGTGCATTAATTGAATGTGGCTTTAAGAGAATTCCACTGGAAAAATCCTGTACGTGCATGTGGAAATGACACTGAAACGTTCACTCATGTATTGTTGTTTTGCTTCTTTATTAGAGATTTGCAGAAAAAGTTAATTACTCCACTATTGCTATCTCTTTCATGCCACTTATCTGATTTGTAAGTATTCTTATTTCTTTTGGACCAAGATAAACAGGTGACCAAAAAAAATTGCAAAATTAAAATAAGGTCCACTATGGTGCAACTGAGTCCTTTTTAAAAATTGTTTGTAATTCTATTTTCTTAGTAGTGCTTTGTATTTGTTGTATTCTGTGGTTGGTGCAAGTCATTTTTTTATAACGTTTAGTTTGTTTGACAATTTTATTTATTCTGTTCTGTTGTGTTTATGAATGATGTATTAATTGCAGTGGCTTGTGGCCGACGCAAATAAAATGTCTATTTAATTTTTGTGTGTTAAAGAACGTAGTTTAAATAAATATTGCTTCACCTACCCTTCAATCTAGCTGCTGCCCCTGCAGTCACACACCAAGAGATCCTGTTACAGAAAACTCTCGTTCATCTGTATAATATCTGTATAATGTTCATCCTGTATAATATTGCCAGGATTCGATCATTTTTGTCTGTCTCTTCTGCCAAGACTCTTGTTCATGCATTGGTTATTTCTCGGTTGGACTACTGCAACCTTCTTCTCACTGGCATTCCTTCTTCTCACATCAGTCCGTTGGTTTCTGTTCACCACTCTGCTGCTAAGATCATCTTCTTGGCTCGCCGCTCTGACCATGTAACTCCACTTCTGAAATCTCTTCATTGGCTTCCAATTCACTTCAGAATCCAATATAAACTTCTCCTGTTGACCTTCAAAGCTTTTCACGGTCTAGCTCCTTCCTATCTCTCCTCTCTTATCTCACACTATTGCCCCGCTCGTGCTCTTCGCTCCTCTGATGCCATGTTTCTCGCCTGCCCAAGGGTCTCTACTTCCCTTGCTCGGCTTCGTCCATTTTCTTCTGCTGCCCCTTATGCCTGCAACGCTCTTCCAGAACATTTGAGAACTACAAGTTCAACCGCAGCTTTTAAAGCTCAGCTAAAAACGTTTCTTTTTCCTAAAGCTTTTAAAACTTGATTTTGTTCTGACTTTATACTGTTAGTTTTACCCTACCCAGTCCCTGTTTACCCTACCCTGTGCCTGTTTGCATTCTCTTCCCCTCCTTATTGTTTTAGTATGATTTTATTAGAATGTAAGCCTATGCAGCAGGGTCTTGCTATTTACTGTTTTACTCTGTACAGCACCATGTACATTGATGGTGCTATATAAATAAATAAATAATAATAATAATCTGGTAACCAAACTCATCCCACACTTGCTGGTATACCACTTCCTCTCACCAGAGGTCCCCTCTCAGCACAATTAACGCTGTAGTTCCTTTCTCTATCACCAGAGGTCCCCTGTGAACCACCCAATCTCCTGGCACACCCACCCACCCGCATACAAGCAGGGCACTGCTTCCTCTTATTTACTTATTTACTAAGTTCTTTTCAATACCTTAATATATTATCAATAGATATAAAGGGTTATTGCTCTCGGTGAAGTAACTGAGAAGCAATAAATGAGAAAAGTGACAATCTTCCTTCCTTCTTACCATATTGACTGATGATGTAGAGTGGGGAGCTTTTGAGTTACACAGAGCTCTTCATCAAATAGAGAGCTAACTTCACAACTTTGTACAGTGAGATAATAAGTGGCATCCAGTGAGCTCCTGTAATTTCCATCATTGTTACCGTCCCCACTGCAGCCCCTCATGCAGCTTTGGAATATGCTCTGGGTGATTAAGAGACTCTCTGGAACAGATTTTGGAGGAGGAGAAGAGCCACAGGAGGAACTAGAATTCCATTGCACAAACAGAATTCCTCTTGCATACTGTTGGATTTCACCCAATCTGAATCCATTTAGTCATTTTCATAAAAATGTACGTTTAAGGACTTTTCTGAGAAGATAGTACAGCATACCATTTAGCATACTGACCTTATTTTGTCTGCTTTTAAGGTCAAGATACTTCAAGCAAATCGAAGCTGGGACCTGTGGAGTTGACAGGGATGATAACTGTACCCGTATGTGTCTTGTCTATAGCTCTAATGCTGCTTGTATACACATGTCAAGGCCGCCACTGCAAATTCAGGAAGAAAAGAAGGGCAAATATTGAAGAACCTCTGTCGGAATGCAACCTCGTGAACCCAGGGAAAAGTCTCAGAGATCTAATTTTTGATATGACAACATCAGGTTCGGGGTCTGGTATGTGTGTATGCACTGCAGAATAAATGGGAGTTTCCGTAGGTGTATAAAACTTTTCTCAAGATCTACTTAGCAGACTATTATTGCAATGCTGTAGTAGTACATGCAGTAACAGTCAGACAGGCACACCTCCCTGATATGTGCTATAGAATTTGCATTTCTATCATAGCGAGCTTCTCTTTAGGCAGTTCTACTCTAGCTATTCCTCAAGCATATCCATGATATACTAAGAATTTTTGTATTTCAAGTCAATGGTTTAGAAATTTTCATCTGCCTTCAGCATATTCTTCAGCATATCTCCACTGAGGAGCTACATTTTCCAGGAAAGAGCACTATCTTTGGCATGCCAAGTAATATCTGACTATAGGCCAAATATGTAAGGGGTTTCATGACTGTAAAGCTATAGTAACTGAAGCCTCTGCAATATTTCCAGACTATTCTTTGTATGTCTGTGAAAGACAAATGTTTCGGTTTCTAAGGTCAGGCTGACAATTAATGGTTCTTTCCTGAGCCAGAAACTTTAAAACTGTTTTGAAATAGTATAGATTTAGATGAATCCTCTTGCTTAACACCATGCTTTATGTGAAGTGAAGACAGGGCCAAAATTTCATTTCTTCTAAGCGGAGGGTCTGGAAGTCCTGGCCTTAGACGGGACCAATTCGTCAATTGTTGTTCCTAAAAGAAGCCAACTTAATGTTGGTCGTGCTTCTCTCGATTGACACCCCTGATTATCAGCTTCGACATTCTCTGGGGCCATTTTATTATTCAGGAAAGCTCTCTGGAAACCTATGACACTATAACGTTCTCATCCCAGATCTAGAGCCATCAAGGATTAAAATGACTATAACAAACTTATCCTCCTATATTAGTCTGTTAATCTCTGGAGGGCCCCATAAAATTTGCTCTTGCTATGAGTTGTGACCCATAGACCGCTAGCTGGCTATGTTGTCATGGGCTATAAAAAGAAGAAAGAAGGTTGAAACAGGTGTACTATTGTGAAGAGTTGTTCAGGGGTGTGCAAGCATATGTGAGTGGCAGGTTTCCTCCAGTGAATATGCTTCAAGAGCCATAATATCAAGTTTGGAAACAAAAGTTACTTTTCTATTGTGGATGGGTGGATTACTAACTTTTCAGTTAGTAATATGCATAGGATACATGGAAGAAAACATCCTAGCTTTCTCTCTAAAATATCTATTTTATAATTATGCACGAATTATAGACTGCCCTAGCCTTTTCACATCAGCTTACCTAATGAGCTAGCTGTTTTTCATTCCTTACAACTGATTGTAGTTATGAGATTG
Organism: Elgaria multicarinata webbii; assembly: GCF_023053635.1. NCBI lineage: Eukaryota > Metazoa > Chordata > Lepidosauria > Squamata > Anguidae > Elgaria > Elgaria multicarinata. Next base: position 50,373,973 of record NC_086172.1, read on the forward strand.
TGAGTAATACATGGATAAGGGATCTTGTAGCTCCTGTTCAGGGTTCCAGCCAGCCATGTTGTCTTCCAGGATACCCCTTCCCCAAGTTCTCTTATTTCCCCAACTGAACATCAACAGTCTGTTGCTACTGAGCATGCTTGCTCCTCATTGAGTTGTTGTTTTGGGAAGGGGGGAGACTTTTCACCCCCTTAGGTTTTTTTTAAAAAAAGTTTTTCTTTTCTTATTTCTGCAAACCTTGATCTCAAAGCATGCTGTACACCTTCTGTGCATATTGATACCTCTGTCTTGTTTCTTAGTGGCCTTGCTTTGGTTCCTGACCACTTGCCACCTGAGTTTGCTGTTAGAGGGATCAATAAATGGCATGCAATTGAAGAATAGTCCAATTCTATCACAAACAATGGATATTTTGCCATTGATTTTAATATGATGTGGATTTCACGAATCAGAGATCATTGCATGTGTTGTGGAACATGTTTTTTTTAATTCTGTGAATGCTGTATTTTAAAACACCTGCATTTCTCTTGTTAGGTTTACCTCTCCTTGTCCAAAGAACAATTGCAAGGACTATTGTTCTCCAGGAAATAGTAGGAAAAGGTCGATTCGGCGAAGTCTGGCGTGGAAAATGGTGCGGGGAAGACGTAGCTGTGAAAATCTTTTCCTCGAGAGATGAAAGGTCTTGGTTTCGTGAAGCAGAAATCTATCAGACAATTATGCTGAGGCATGAAAATATCTTGGGTTTTATTGCTGCTGATAACAAGGGTATGGTACTTCCACACAGTTTCACAATGTTTGTCGTGTTCTAGATTCACCTGGTTGCTTATGATGAGAGAGAAGAGAGAAGAGGGTACGTTTCACTTTGTGATACTGCTGTGAAACACCAGGACTCCTGTACGAACATGCCCAACAGCTGAGATCAATTGTTATGAACCACCCAGAGAGCTTTGGCTATTGGGTGGCATGGAAATGTCATAAAATAAATAAATAAAAAAAAAACAGTGCAGGCCATTTCGAGTGCTCGCACCAATGGAGGTTGGGTAGTTGCCAGAAAGAAGGCTTTCCCTGGAGTTCTGCCCATTCTGGATCCCGGAGATCCATCCATTTGTTATTATTCTCTAGGTACCAGGCAGAGTAAATCCCAGGGGTGGGGAACTTCTGGCCCATAAGGGTTTCCTATCCAGCCAGCCTGAGGGAGCTTGGACTCCCTTTGCAGGACCCTCCCCCTCCCCACAACCTCTATCCTATACACTGGGGTTTTCCCAGGTTCTTAACACAGTGTTTTCAGTATTATTTTTACTGATGCTCTATGGTGTGTCCCTTTATTTGTGTGACTGTATATAGAGTGTGTGTGTATGTGCTTGGTTTTTAATGGTTCTTTTATGATGCTTCTTGATATGTTGTACACTGCCTTGGCTACCAACCATGGTGAAAAGCAGCATATACTTAGAACAAATAAACCAACAAACATGGGAATCAAGACTTGAAGCCTACATTGTTTTGGTTTGTGTAGGATTATAGCTTTATGTTCTACTCTGGACGTTTTAAGAGCCACTTATTTAGAAAAGAAGTGTGGAGGCATTCCAGATTTTCATGAGGAACTTCAAGTATGTTTTACTGTGTGAGAAAATAGGGAGTGAAAAAGAGATTCAGCAAGGTCCAAAGACCTATTGTTGGTTACATTCAAAGTTAAATTGTACAAAAACCAAAACAAAACACCACCCTTATATTTTAAGAACATTTGTTACTTAGAGTTTTCTAAATGTATCTTTATAGGAATGGTATGTTTTATAACAGTGGTGGCCACAATGCAAAACATTGTTAAGTGCACTTAAGTCCATTGATTTCAGTGGACTCAAGAACTTTGGTGTGCTGCTGAGGAAAATATATGAAACAGCCAGTTGGATCACCTATTTATTTTTTCCTTTCAGAAAAAGAAAATAGCATCCATTATCTGGAAAACTTGAGGAGACTTAACACACACCTTGTAACAATGGCATGTCAATAGATTTGTAATGATAATCGTCTAAGCCAGTTTACCTCAAACTGATGCTCGCCACATGATTTGGACTTCAATTCCCATCAGCCTCATCCCGCATGGCCAATGGAATGCTAGGAGTTGTAATCCAAAACATCTGGAGGGCACAAGGTTAAGGAAGGCTGCTCTAATCAGATAATCCTAAATGTGATAGTTGAAGTCCTATCAAAGGCCAAAGCAAATAGACGAAGGGTCAGAAATTGAAACTTCCCACCCTTCTAATTCAGCCTTCCCCAACCTAGTGCCCTCCAGATGAGTTGTACGGCAACTCCCATAGTTCCTAGCCAGCTGGGCACCAGGTTGGAGAAGGCAGTTCTAACGTGTTGATTTTCACTAGCGATTCCCAGGCTATGCAGCTTGCTAAAGAAGATGTACAGCACAAACTGGATAGTCACTTGGCTATAAGTGCTACTGTGTTCAGTGGGACTTACTCCCTAGTAAGTGTGTTGAGGATTGCAGCCTTAGCATGTGAAACTCCATTCTGGCATGATTTACACATCTGCATTAAAATTCTATATTGCCAGAGATACTTTTGAGAAATGTTGATAAATTTCCCAATTACTGAACCTTTGCCTTTATTGTTTTCAGTAGCTATGCAGCGTTAAATACAAACATGTTTCTCCACAGATAATGGAACTTGGACCCAGCTGTGGCTTGTATCGGACTACTATGAGCAAGGGTCTTTGTTTGACTACTTAAACAGCAACACTGTGACAGCGGACAGGATGATAAAGCTGACCTTTTCAATAGCAAGCGGCCTAGCACATCTTCACATGGAGATTGTCGGCACCCAAGGTATATAGACCTTTTAATGCAGATGTCTGTGCATTAAACTCCCTTCAGACGGGAGCAAGGGAATGACTTGAATGGATGTTAGAGTGATATCTTTAGTGTGTAAAGCAGAGGTGGGCAACCTGTGTTTCGAAAACGGCAAGTGGCCCTTGTCCGAATTTCATGTGCCCCTCAGCCTAAATTCAAAAGCACTTTGCGTGTGATCAGTTCATACCTCTGGCTAGAGAGATCTGTTCTTTCTCTGGCAGTCTGCTGTGTGGGGACGAAGAGAGAGAGGAGAGAGAGTGGCAGAAAGAGAGAAGGAGTGACCCACCCACTTTTGCCTCCAGCCCTGCCCACTGCTGGCTCTGGTCCCGCTGCTGTCAAACAGTTTACCCACTAGGAAATATGGCCCTCGGCAGAAAAAGGTTGCCCAGCCCTGGTTTATCACTTACAAAATATTTAATTAATTACACTTGCTTCTGAGCTCAGCTGAGATCAAGTGCCCTTCGACTCCTTCTCCTCTGCCAGAACTGTCCTGTATATAGTAGCTATAACATCTGCCAGCATCACAGGGAGAGGTGATGGAGCAGTGCACAATTAAAAAACATAAAATATGAATGGGGAATGGGGAGCAGTATATAAATATTGTAAATAAAATACATAAATAAATAAAATATAACAAGTATAAATGTAAACCTTAAAAAGTTAAAAAGCCAATATAAAAGCAGCTACATTAAAAATCAGGGAAAGCCTGTGTAAAAAGATTTGTCGTCAGGAGGCGTTTAAAAGATGTTAAATTTCCTGCCTCCTGAACCACACAAGGGAGGGTCCTCCAGTGGGTGGGTGCTGCCACAGAGCTTTAAAACAAGCTGAATCTGCCCGTTTTCAGCCTCCATCTTGTGCGGTGGTCAGAAAACTGCCAATGGCTTTGCTGCCACCAATTTTCAGCAGTGGTGCATCCCCGGGTGGGTCCAGGGGGTGGAAATTGGCCTTAGATCCCCTGAAGTTTCCCATTCGTTTTGTAACATTCATTTAAAACAACAACTCTACTGGGGGATTAAAGCATTCTCTCTCTCTCTCTCTCTCTCTCTCTCTCTCTCTCTCTCTCTCTCTCTCTCTGTATAAATCTTAGTATTTGTTTCATAAAGAACCTTAATATGTATGAAATGAACTACAAATTCAGCAGTTACATGTTTACAATAATTTGCAGCTCTATGGAAAAAAGGGAGTGGCATATGCTCAAAATAGAAGATGCTTTATTAATTGAAAATGAATAATTAAACTGTAGAGGATAGTGGGGGAGTAATTTTGGTTGTAAAACAAAGCTGAGAAAGCACTGTGGGCAGAAGGTGTTCTTGAAGTTTGTGGTTCACATTCTCTCTCTCTCTCTCTCACTCACTCATACACACACACACACACACACACACACACACACACACACACACAGTGTAACTGTTATAATACTACAACAGAAGGCTTTTAAAATTTGCAATATATTTGTGCTTCACAGGCAAACCAGCTATTTCACATAGAGACCTGAAATCTAAAAATATTTTAGTCAAAAGGAATGAAACTTGTGCCATTGCTGACCTAGGACTGGCGGTGAAGCATGACTCTCTATTAAACACAATTGACATACCTCAAAATCCTAGAGTGGGAACCAAGAGGTAAGGCAGCGAATTCGTAATTGTATCAAAGTAATATTTCCTTTAAAATTGTGTCACTGATAGTGTTGAGATAAACTAAGGCTGCGCTTGTAGAAAAACTTCCCACTTGTGAAATGTTTCCACTAGTTTCAGTAATCATCCAGGGGGGCTGTGAAACAGTGAAACTGTTTGTCCTCTCTGACTTGGCTTTATAACTTTGCCATATAGCCAAATCTGAGCATCTACATGACATGCAGCAACATATGACTAGATCAAAAAAATATGAAGAACCAAAATACCAACGGCCTTCAGAAAATACTTTTGTGTTACTCAAAACTCATTGCTTTGTCTGGGCAGCCTGCATATCTGAATTTCTAAGGGTCAAATGACACATTGCATTACATGCGTAGCTTGCTGTTGCATGTAAGTATTCTTTCTTTTTAACATACCAGACATGGTGGCATGGGACAATCAGGATTGGTACTTGTGCTCAGCCTGTACTCACTGATTACATAAAACAACCAACTACAATTCAACTTCTACAGGACTTTTGGGAAGACATATGACTTTTTTCCCAAACAAGTTCGGTGATTCATAAATATCATATTTATAGTCCTGGTTGTTTCCAGACAAACCGTGCTACCAATCAAAAGGAGTCCTTCCCTCCTTTGGAAGAAGCAGTGGGGGAAACACAAGGGGGTTACAAATGGAAGATGTCTGGTTGTCTCCCCTCCGCCCCTGCCCCATCCAACCAGTTTTGTGAAAACAGACAGGGTGAATACAAGCCTTGTTAGTAAGCACCCCATTTTCATTACTATTTCTTAATTGTAATCCTCTTTAGGTATGTAAGCACACAATTTCCCTTCTTTGGTAAATCTGTGAGTTTCAGTATCTTCGTATTTCGTAGGTACATGGCTCCAGAAATACTTGATGACACAATGAGCATGAATATCTTCGAGTCCTTTAAGCGTGCAGACATCTATTCTCTTGGGCTGGTGTACTGGGAGATATCCCGAAGATGTGCAGTTGGAGGTATAATTTATGTCTTTTTATCAATGAAACGCCAATCAATCACTGTACTTTGAATTCATTCGTCACATAGCATAAGAATTGAGATGGAAAATGTACTACGTTTATATATGTAAAATTGTGTAAGCCATGTAATGGAGCTGGAGATTATTCTAGCCCCTTTATGCAGCAACCCCCTCATTCCATGACCCAGATCAAATCCTTTCATAGTGTTCCTGAGTGGCTAGGCTATGAGGAGAGAGAAAACCCTCTTCCAGGGTTCTTGATCAGAAACTTCAATCACACAATTCCAATCCAAACGAGAAGAAAAATATATTTATAATCAAAAGAGCTTTTACAAAGACAAAAAGGAAAACAGAGGTCACATGAAACAAAAAAACAACCCTAAGCCTTTAAACTGTCTAATATGCACAGACTCCAAACTTTTCCCCAAAGAAACGTATTCCCAAACAGCACTCACTGGGAATGCCTCATGTACCTCCACCTTCTGTCGGGAGGGGAGCAATAACACATCCATATACCAGCAGACCCACTTTTCCTCTCCAGAAAGGAGTTGTTCAAAGAAGCTTACAAAATACAAAAGCAGATGTATAAATAATCTCCCCCTAGGTTTGCTAGGAATCAGGTGAATAATCCCAGGCTCCCTACTATATATACATATTTTTAAAACCTGTCTTTCATAACATTTGAAGTAGGCCTAATAAATGTACTTTTGTACCACATTCCTCTTCTAGGAATTGTTGAAGAATACCAGTTACCTTATTATGACGTTGTGCCTTCTGATCCTTCAATAGAAGATATGAGAAGGGTAGTCTGTGAACAAAAACTTAGACCAAATATCCCAAATCAGTGGCAAAGCTGTGAGGTAACTTCTTTTACTATATACCTCTAAAGTGTACTTTTTCAATTGGGCCAAAATATACAATGCTACTCGGAAAGTCCCCCCCCCACCATTATTGGTTGCATATACATGTCTAATGGAGTAAAATTACAATGTGAGGGAAAGATTATCCCTAGATACTCCCCTCCCCCCAAAAAATTCCTGGGTTTAATCCTAGAAGTTATTACTAACAAGGTACATCAGAACAAGCATAGCGAATACCTTGTCCTCTAGCATCCCCCCCCCCCAAACACCTGGGTATATGGACAAAAGCATGCTCTCAATAAAAGTTATATAAGAACATAAGACCTGTGCTGGATCAGACCAAAGCCCTATTGAGGTCATCATTCTGTTCACACAGTGGGCAACCAGGTGCTTATGGGCAGCTCACGGGCAGGATATGAATGCCTTAGCACCCTCTCACTTGTGTTCCCAGCAACTGGCATATACAAGTATACAGCCTTTGATACAGGAGGTAATATATAGGTATCATAACTGGTAGCCATTCATAGCTTTATCCTCCACGAATTTGTCTAATCCCCTTTAAAGCCATCACTAAATTCGTGGTAGTAAATTCCATGGTTTAACTACTGGGAGTAACTATTGGAATTATGTCAGCCCATGTCACACCATAGAAATGGAAAGACTAGTAATTATCAGTAGCATTTGTGACTATGCTCCCTACAGAATTTACCACCACCAATAGTATAATACCAAAGCTAATTTTGAGTAGTGCCCTTCCCTTACCAGCAGTGGAAGGGCTTGGTCGTAGAAATACTGACCATGTAACACAGTGTTTATTTGTGTGTGCGTGTTCATGGGCATAATTCTATGCATATTTAGACAGAAAAAAGTTCTACAACTCAAAAGCACTCAAATATTACAATATTCATATTGCATGTTACTTTCTCCAGAAAGCCACGGACAACCTTAATCTTCCCAGGAGGGAATTGGATAAGAAAGGGAGTCTTTAGATCATCAGTTTATCTGTTTGTAAAATTTCCATACCTATTTTCTGCTCAAATATGCATGGAGGCTTGGTGTAGTTGCAGGAGTGGAAAGTGCTTCCGTTTGCGCAAAAGAAGGATCCCCAGTTTCCACTGGTTCCCTTTCCTGCTGGTACCTGCCGTGCTGTTCTAGAAGACTCCTTAGGAGCATATATGCTCTTCTAGAAGACTCCTTAGGGGCATATATCTGGGACATGCCACAGAGGGGAGGAAGGAAAGCCCCATCCCATGAGCAGAATGGAAGTAGGCATTCAAGCTGAAGTACATTAGCAGAATGATTAAAAAGAAAGGGATGCTGAAGATTTCAGCAGTTTGAAATCTTCTTTTGACTACTAGCAGTTATTGAAACATGACTATGGCCATGGAGTGCGTTTTTTTCTTACTTTGCTTTGCTCTTTGTTAAGGCGCTCAGAATAATGGGCCGAATAATGCGCGAATGCTGGTACGCCAACGGGGCAGCTCGACTGACAGCGCTTCGCATTAAGAAGACCATTTCTCAACTCTGCATACAAGAAGATTCCAAAGCTTAAGTCTGCCCACCCTGCAGAGAAGGAGACGGAAGGAAATCATTTGCATGTTGTTTTTGCATTGTTTTTGATTTTGCTCTACCTCACTGGATGCTAAGTACAGTATTTTAAGAGCCCAAACTCCAGGATACTAGAAACTCGTTTCCTTGGTGGTTAAAATTTATTAGGGTTAAATTTGGGCTCATGGCTAATGTTCAGTCGGCCTTGGCTGGTAAATGAAAAGAGATTTAATAAATTATGGCGTGGGGACGGGTGGGAACATGAGACGTGATCCACTAACGTGCTCCCTGGGACTGACATGATTGCCATGCCAGCACAAGCCACCAAACCCCACCAAATCCCAGGGCACAACTGAGAATGGAATCTCACATGGGAAGGCCAAGGTACGCTTGTGGCTTGTGCTGCTGGCATGCAAATAACTGAAGAAACTATAGTATTTGTTCTTCAAAAGGGTTGTATCCTAGGTGAAGCCTGAATGTACTAACTATCCTACACTAAGATATGTTGCCTCCCTTGACCCGCACTCTTTGTCCCTCATAAGATGAACAGCTTTTCAGCTCTCCTCAAGAATCGAGGTCTTTGCCATGAGACCTTGCAAGGCATTAGGCCTGGAGCATTCTCACTTGTTCCCTTGGTGGATGACACACCAGAGGCTTATATCTTGCAAGATCTCCACAGGATTTGATCATGAATGCCCTCCCATGTTGATGCTGAGCGTATCACATTCCTCCTGCCCACCTCATCTTTAACCCCCCCCCCCACCGATTCCTGCCAGGGAGGCACTCCTGCTAGCTGAAATCAGAATGTAGTGTGTGTACCTATTCTAAACTATACATTAACAGAATGTTATGATTAAAGGAAACATGTGCAAAAGGAAGCACACATCCCTGCCGTTTCCAGTTCCAAGGATCAGACAGCAGATGATGTGAAAGGCTTCTGCCTAAGACCCCAGAAGGGGTTTTCTGCCAATCAGAATAGACTCTACTAGGCTAGATGGGCTCATAATCTGACCTGGTGTATAAAGGCGCAATCCTATGTATGTTTAGGCAGAAAGTCCTACAACGCCCAATGTGCCTGCCTAAAGATGCATGGGATTGTGACCTAAGGCAGCTTTCTCTGTGCCTAAGCAAGTGTGCCATTACCCTCGAAACAAAAGAGCAACTCAGACCAAATGAATTAAGGCATTGAAGTATTTTTCATAGAACTTTGTAAAATTATTGGTGCAATGTGTATATAATTCATTTTTATTTAATCGTCTATTAACCAACCAGGAAACATTCAGCGGAACATATATATTGTGAAATGAAAGTTCTTGTTTTATTCTGTGTTGCCTTAAAGGTGACCATTTATTTAAAGCTTCAAGAGTGACTTTATAGTTAAATGTTGGAGAACTGCATTTGTTACATATCTTTTTGTTTTCAGACTTCTGATCTCTGAATGAAATATTTCAAAATCTTAGCTAAGAACTGCTGCTGTCGGGATGAATGAGGTTGATTGAAGTTAGAATGAGGCTATAACGTAATGCATGTATAATAAATGCTTCCTTGACCGAGGAAAAGCCAAACTGTAGATATAATCAGAATGTCTATAAAGAAGTGCTATTTGACTCAGAGTTGCATTGATCCATAATGAAAGGGGCGAAAGGAAACAATATCAAATAATAATGGTAATGATTTAGACAATGCAAATTTGGATAATGGGGTGTGTAAATATTTTAATGATTATTTTTCAGGAATTCAGACCTGGGATGAATTTTGAATTTGGTAAGAGGATGGTGGGAGTTTTTTGTCTTTTTTGTTTTTTAAAAGGAAGAGGTGCTGACTTTAGAATAATTGCTTCTTTTTTATCGGTTGACTCAGTGGCAGCTGCATTTTACTCATTCAGTGGTGAAGATATAAATTTGGTGTAATTTCAACAGGTCATGAGAGCTATGCTGCTTTGAGGATCATTTAGGGATGTCAGTTTCACTTTCTTCTGCAGTTGAATTTTTAAAATCTCAAGCTCTTTTTGTCCCAAATATGGAAACCTTTGTAAATTTTGGTAAATTCTTATCAAATCCAAAATGAAATTCTCATCCATCTGTAGGGACATTGTGATCCATCTAAGAGCTAGTTCACATATGTGTATACTGTGGTTAACGACTCTCACCGTCTTTTTAATTTGATGAGTTGAGATCTTGATAATATGAAAGCTCTGTGGTGATTAATCTCTGTGTGGTGAATTCGTCGATGCAAGTTGTCATTTGATACTGTGGTCTATAAGAGATAAAACACTGCATGTGTGACCTGGTCCTTAAATTGCCTCTTGCATTTGCTATGTGTCATTTGCCATGTGCTTATTTTAAAAAAATTAGGGACCTTTTTTATTGCTGCAGCTAGTGTTGCTGTGTGAAAATGGAATACTTTGTATGTGAAGAATGTTGCTTCTATTCCATGATCGTTGGGAATTGCTGGTATAGTTTGAAATCTTGTTTTATTGAAGTCTCCTGCCTATTACCTGGACCGTGCTGTGTAATTTTCATGTGAATAATGAGTTGCCTTGCAGAAAGCATCCTTAACTGGGTGCTACCACAAGCTATGTATTTGTGTTCTGAAATATTTTGGTGTGGCTAAGCCCATGCTGTGATGTCCTTATTTGTATGAAACTTTTTGAAAGGGGCATACACGGTCCATTCTAACAGGCACCACAAACGCATGGCCCTACCAGGAAAGAAGTATTAAAAGGTACAAAATAGTTCTACGGAATATGATGAAAGTGCAATAAATTGAACCTGAAGAATAATCTGTATGTATTAGTTAGAAGCATAAGTCCGTGTCAAAAGAAGTATATCTCTTTAGAGCTCAATAGAAGCTTAATGGTGGGGCAGAGCTCCATTTCAGAGAGGGGCAATGTAGTATTTCAGTCTGCAAGTCTCCATAAAAGCTGTTCATTTTATAGAAATAGGAATATTTTTTATCTTCAGACATAGGCTAGCTTCAAACGTAGTTATGGAACTGAATGATGAAGTTGCACTTCATACTGTACATGGTTTAACCTAGTCTATACTGTAACAAGTAAAATATTTATTTTTTTAACAGTTGCTTTAATATTGCTGCTGCCTCTGGTTGTAAATAATGTGTCTGAATGTTGCATTTTTGTATACCGACTCCCCTTCCCCACAAAGTGTATTTTTGTAAAATGGCAACTTTTACTATATTTTTCTTTGCCATTTGTTTCTGTGAAGCATAACCTCTTTTAAATAATAAAACCACGACGTCTAGGAAATGGATTCCGTTTTGCTCCAGTGTCTTCCGAAAGCCAATTGTTAAAGCAGGGTGTTGAATCTTTTTCAGCCGGAGGGCTGAATTAAATTTGGGAGAACCTCTCAGGGGCTGCATTACAGGGATGGGTGGGGCCAGTGGAAGAGAGGCGGAGCCAGAATCCCAACATACTTTTAGCCAAAGCACCAGCATATTTTAGCCAGAGCTTGCACGTTAGCACTTACTGCCAGTAACTGAGCCTGAGGAGAAGCATTTCAATCTTTCAGAATGGGGGAAACACCCTCTGCAACTTGGGAAACCAACAAACGGTCAGGGGGAATGGAGTAGGGGCAGTGGAAGTCCCAAACAGCTGGGTAGGATCTACACGAATCGTTTAAAACGGTATTGAGAACTGTTGGGGCCCAGGATACATTCCATATACTGTTTCCAAACTGTTTTCAAAGTGTTATATCCTGCTTGGTGTAGACCTGGCCCAGATTGGGTCCCCAGGTATGCTGGATTTGGCCCAGGGGCTTGAGGTTGAACACCCCTATGTTAAAGCATATCATTGATGTAAGATGAGAAGATATCCCATTCAAGAACTTACTTTTAACTAAAAGCAAAACTCAGACATGCATGCACACACATCAAAGCCACAATGCTAGCTTAATTTTCTTCTTCCTGGTCTCTGTGCATCACACATAAGGGGTCTGTGTCTGCGTGGAGCCTCAATTCGGGAAACTTCTATCGCTGAGGAGTTTTGGTGGGAATCCTTCCTCCACTGTCCCAGTGAGCATGTCCCTGGCGGATTCTCGTTTATTCCCTCAGTTCTCCTCTGCATGTTGGTTGAAGTGCCACATTTCCCTATCCACAGAGGGGTAGCCATGTTAGCCTGTTGCAGCAAAAACAACAAAGAATCTGGTAGCGTCTTAAAATTGACAAATTCTCCAGTCTGCAGTGCACTCATAATTAGACAAGGGCTACTTTGAAATATTCAAATTAGGCTTGTAGTTGCTATCCATGAGACAAATGCTTTAAGCTGATGATTTGAGAGAAAAGATTGACATAGTTTTCCTTGATCAAGAACTTAAAAGTGTATGTTTCATCTCTTACCCTTCATTATAAAGTTGTTGTTAACAACATTTCTATACTGCCCAATAGCCAAAGCTCTCGGGGTGGTTTATCAGCAATTAAAACCTAGAGTACAATATAAAACATAATGTAATTTGTTTTGTAAATGGTTTCTATAACACTCAATCTAAAATCCCAGGGCCAGTTAAGACCTTATCATATGCTCTCAGATGCTTGGAAGAAGAGGAAAGTTTTGTCATGAATAGGCCTGTTCCCGTTAGGCTGGGGGAAGGAGTTTAAGGTGATCAATCGGAATCAGATTCTAAAGCAGAAGAGACAGTGTCAGAAATGTACCAGCCTACATGGGGAGTGGGGGAGGAGGCTCTTACAGATGTTTCACCAGCTGAAAATGAACCTTTGCCAGACCTTATCACTGAAAATGTGGGAAGAGATGTTTATTGCCTGAATAAAGGTTTGTAGATTACATGGCAGACCTCTTTATTGTCTCCCAATAAGGCGGGAGTGTGATGTTCAGCTGCCTTATATACATTAAATGTAAATATTTGCAAAGTTATTGTTTATAATATATATAAAGTTCCAGGAAGTAAGTAGGCTTCAGTGTACTTACAATTGATACTTACACTTACAGGATTGGGTAAGTAGAAAATAGAAGAAGGGGAGGTGTGAATGCCTGAATGCTGATTGGATGGTGGTGGGGTAGTGTTTGGATTGGCTGGCTGTGTGAGAGTGGGAGGAGCTGGAGAAATCTCTTTCTCTGTATATACAGTGGTGGCCAAAATTGTGGACACTTTTTCAAATTTTCATGTTTTGCAACTTTGCATGCTTATAGAAAATGTTCTGTTTCACGAAATTCAAATGTTTATATCAATTGGAAGACCTGATTCATGTAATACAACAATCCTGCTTCTTTTCCTGGGTGTCCAATCAACTCTTTTCTTTGGTGCCATTGCTCTATTTATGATGTACGTATGTACACTTTTAATTTGAGAAATACTTCAAATATTCACACAATCTCCAATTGCGCTTCAGTTACAGAACGAACAGCAAAACTGACTTTCCTCAACTTGAAACATGATGTATCACAGCTACTGCCATGTGATTGGTCCCCAGAACAAGGACTGTGATTGGCCAATAGCGTTTGCAATTCCAATCCGCTTCTTCACTCAATCACACCTGTATTTGTTTTTAGACTAAAGTAAGCATAACCTTTTTCGTACTGCAGATATTTGCATTCTGTTTTTTGTATTGAATTCAGCATTAAATTCTCTTTCAATTGATTTATAAACATTTGAATTTCATGAAACAGGACATTTTCTATAAGCATGCATATTTGCAAAGTTGCAAAACAAGCAAATTTCAAAGAGTTCTACAGTTCTGGCCACCACTGTAGTCTGTGCTAAGAGGAAGAAAGTAGAAAGGTAGATTCTGATAGTTATATATGAGTCTGTAGTAGGAGAAGTGGATGATTATATGAGGAGAAGTGGATGATTCTGTAGTAGTAGAGAGGATGATTATATGAGGACAGTGAGAGGCAGATATTGGATAGGAAGGATTGGTGTGGGATATTGTTGAGAATAGATAATAGCATCCTATAGTGGAAACTTTTAAGAAAAGCTTACAGAAACCAATACACTTTGAAGCCTTTCATTGAAACTGAGAAAGCCATTACGCTTATGTACACACACTTATTTTAATAAATTCCAATTAATTTCAAACAACTCGTATGGTCTGTGGAGGAGTGCCTGAGGAGGGTACAGTGAGGGCTGGGTTCTGGGCTGGGGGCCTAAAAGAGTAAAGGCAAGACAGGAGCAGCAGCAGTAGGCCTAAGCCCTCACACATGTCATCAGCACAGGGGGGATTGAAGTAGGTCCTGAGTGCTAGTGGCATGGATAATCTTGTCAGGTAGCCTGTGGGTGGCACAGGTGAAGGCAAGACCTCACGACAAGTTTTAACCTAATGCTGAAAGGATGCCAATCTTGGTGCCAGGTGTCAGTGTGGAAAGCATTCCACAATCAGCAGGCTACCGCAGTGAAGGCCCTCTCCCTTGTTGCCACTCTCTGAACCTCCTGTGGAAGAGGCACTGGAAGGAGGGCCTCAGATGACGATTCATAGAATCATAGAATAGCAGAGTTGGAAGGGGCCTACAAGGCCATCGAGTCCAACCCCCTGCTCAATGCAGGAATCCACCCTAAAGCATCCCTGACAGATGCTTGTCCAGCTGCCTCTTGAAGGCCTCTAGTGTGGGAGAGCCCACAACCTCCCTAGGTAACTGATTCCTTTGTCATACTGCTCTAACAGTCAGGAAGTTTTTCCTGATGTCCAGCTGGAATCTGGCTTCCTTTAACTTGAGCCCATTATTCCGTGTCCTGCACTGTAGTGTATGGATAGGTTAGTACCTATTGGTTGTGCGTGGCTGGGTCCTGGTGGAAGAGCCAAAAGGACACTGCTGGGCATAAGACAGCCTTCTCCAATTTGGTGCCCTACAGACAAGTTAGACTACAGCTCCCATCAGCCCGTAATCAGTATAGCCAATGGCTGGGGATGTTTGTTGTTGTAGTCCAACACGTCTGCAAGACACTAGGAAGACTGACATGGGAGGAGGCCCTTTGCAGTGCCACCTACCCTGCTGTCAGCTGGTGGAAACCTTTGCCTTGGCTGAGCTGCATGTTGAAGCCACCTTATTTAATGGGAGTTAAAAGAGGAATTACACATATTTCATGGGAGGCAATAGTTCATAAGGGGGAGGAGGCTCAGAAAAATAATAATGGGGAGAGGCAGTTCCCTCACTGGTCTCTTAAGTGCTCTGGCCAGCACAGTCTGGCTCTTTCCCGTCTCTCTTCCTCCTCTTCTTCCCATAGCTACCCCCTCTCAAGGGTGGCAGGAGGAAGAGGTTTGCTGCAGGCTCTGGTGGTCCTCTGTAAGCTATACTGCATTATGAATGTGAAGAAGAAAGGTCTGTAAGGAATAGCCAGCACTGAACTAAAACACTCATAATACTGCCAATGTTTAAAATATATGTCTTTTTTGGGGTCACAAATTTGAATTGGAATTTGGGGGGGGGGGCAGGAAATCCTATAAAGGAGTCAGATACAAAGAGTTTTGTAACCCAGTGAATAAAAACAAAAGCAAACCAGGCCTTCATATAAAAAGGGAAATATTCTTTTTTAGCCTTTCTGGTGACTTGGAGATGCTTCCAAATGAGTTTTTTTTGTGTGTGTGTGTGTGTGTAACTGCGCTGCCTCATCCACAGAATTTTACAGGTGGGCCAGACAACATATTCTTTCATTTGTAACTCTTCTGTGTTTTTCTACTGCCTTTTCTGGTTGTTTTTTTCTTAATATAAAAACTCTTCAAGGGGGGAATGACGGAATCAATTACTTTTGATTGGTAGCTCTAGGAGCTGTCTGTTTGCAATCACCGCTGTATGAATCCCATTTGCAAGTAGTTTGGGTTGTTTGTGTATTGTGAGTTTTCTGAGTTAATATCAGTTCTACATTAATATAATGGGATTTGTCTATGCGAGTTAGAAATTATTTTCCTGTATATACTAGGCATAACATTCATGTTTTTTTGTTTTTACTGAGGCCAATCTGGATCATTAGAGACTAATAATTACAAAGTAAAGTTAACTTTCACAATTTCAGTTGTCTGTTTGAGCCTATATTTTAATTCTCCCCAATAACATCTCTGTGTACTATAGCTGTTTAAACAGCACATCCATCTATTAATTTACACACATACTAAAATGCTCCAATGTAGGATAAATTGTTTAGTCTGAGAAGAACTAAAGGCGGCATCGTAGTAGTGTGAAAAGTTCTGTCTTCTAGTGTCTCTCAAGCAAATGCAATAAACCAGCTAGGCACATTCTTTTTCTTTTAATTGAGGACAGTGTGCCATCTGCTGGACATAGCAAGATTTCTGTGTATGTGTATTCTAATGAAGGCTGGTTTAATTCTGAATAACACATGATGATCTGGTTCTATGAGCCAGTTCACACACAACAGCAGCAAATTGGAGATTAAAACGAACAGTATGGGTTATTCATGGGTTAATCAACCCAAACTTAATGTACTATTAGTTGTTAGGATAACTTTGGGTTGTTTAACCCAAGAATAACCCATCGTGTCTAGGCTCGTTCAGTACGCAACAACTTCTGATCAGGCCAATTAGAGATTGCATATTCAAAACAGCAGTGGCACACACAGAGCAAGTGATCCAGCAAATTGTGGGCTAATTATGTGCGAACAGGGCCATATGTGCTAAACAACCTATAGCGGCTTTTATAGTTCAGTGATGTCATGCTTGCAGATCATCATCATCATCATCATCATCATCATCATCTTATCAGAGCTATAGTAAGAGCAAAAACAAGAATTTTAAATTTGTTACAGGCCGTTTATCAATTTGGAGGGAAGGAGGGGTTATTTATTTATTTAAAAGACATTTGCTCTGCTTTTCCTTGAGAGTGCAAGGAAGCTACGAGTTATGAATTTGGGTGCAATGTACACTGTGTGTGTGTGTGCATGCGCATGCATTTTCATAGAATCATAGAATCATAGAATAGCAGAGTTGGAAGGGGCCTACAAGGCCATCGAGTCCAACCCCCTGCTCAATGCAGGAATCCACCCTAAAGCATTCCTGACAGATGGTTGTCCAGCTGCCTCTTGAATGCCTCTAGAGTGGGAGAGCCCACAACCTCCCTAGGTAACTGATTCAGAAATTATCTTAATTGGGTGGAAAAAACAGGTTAAAGTTTTGTAAAAATATGATTCAATTTGAATAATGCTTCTGGGTCTTCTGGAATGGGAGAAATAGGTCTCATCTATCCCAAGCAGGATATTCCACTATGAAAGCGGTATATAAAAGGCAGGAGCCACACTAATGCTTTATAGTGGTATTGAAGTGCGCTGACAACTGTTGGGGCCCACTGACATGTGCTATATACTGCTTTCATACTGCTATATCTTGCTTGGTGTGGTTCCTGCCTTTTATATACTGCTTTCATAGTGGAATATCCTGCTTGGTGTAGATGAGCCCTAGTCTGGCACAACTACAACGACAAAAGTAAAAGAGAATCTCCAAACAGAAGTGGCAAGTGAGCCGATGACCCAGGAAGTTTACATTGGGCTTTCTAAAGGAAGAGGAGGCAACTAAAGAATCAATAAGAAGAGGAATCAGGTCTGGAAGAAGTCCATGCTCCTTGACAAACAAAACAATTTCCTTGGAGACTTGTGAATTGCAAACTTTTCTATAGCCTCAAGTGTTGCTAATACTTTACCAGACTGGAAGAACATATATGGGAACAAGATTTGAGATGATGATGATAATGATGATTTAGGGTGCAATCCTATCGGAATTCCCATCCGCCTCTGAACTCAGAGGCTGACAGGAATCCTATGCAGACTGGGAGCAGAACGAAGGTGATCAGCACCTCCATGCTCCTCTCATCTAGCATATTAAACATATTCCAATATTAAAACATTTAAACAGTTAAAATGACAACTTTAAAAAGTCCTTGACACAGGCAGAGGTCCAGTTCATTCACCAAAGGCCTGCCGGAACAGAAAAGTCTTTGCCTGCCTCCTAAAGCACATCAGGGAGGGATCCAGTCCAGCTTCCCTGGGAAGGGAGTTCTAGAGTACTTGAGCAGCCACCGAGAAGGCCCTCTCCTGCGCTCCCACCAGGCGTGCCTGTGAGGTTGGTGGGACTGAGAGAAGGGCTTCCCCTGAAGATCTTAAAACATGGGCAGGCTTGTAAGGGATCATACGATCTTTCAGATAACCTGGACCCGAACCATATTCAAGGTTTTAAATCTTAGAATGTTTTTAATTTTTGTGAACTGCCCAGAGAGCTCCTGCTATTGGGCGGTATAGAAATGTAATAAATAAACAAATAAATAAATAAATAAATAAGGTGGGTTGGGGTGGCAAACATAAGGTTCAGAGGGAATGCATTTTATTTTTAACGTTTACAGTTATTTCCCCCCTACATTGCTCAGCTGGTGTGTGTGTGATTAGGGTATGTGGGCTTTGTAGCAAGGCTGTCTTGTTTCCTGCAAGTGAGTGACTGGAGTGAGTGAACAGGATAAGCAAAATAGGGGAGGTTTGCGTGTGGCTGCTCTAACAGGCAAAGAGGAGGTGGTTTTGTCTTTTTTTGAGCTGAGTTTGTGGTTTGTTTGAAGGCTTCTCTCTTTGAATTGGGTGTTTGTTGTCTGTCTCTCTGCCGCCAGCCTCAGTCTCAGGCCCTGTGATGTTCAACACTTGTGTAAATGACCTGAATGAGCATGTAGAGGTGATGCTTATAAAATCTGCAGATGGCACAAAGTTGGAAGGATAGCCAACATTACAGAAAAGAGAATCAAGTTCCTTAATGATGTTGGGAGGATGGACCAACGGGCTGAAATGAACAAGATAAAATTCAACAGAGATAAACGTACAGTTGTGCATTTAGGTACAAAAAGTTGAAGGCACAGTTATAGGATGGGGGTAACCTGGCTTGGCAGCAGCACACATGAAAAGGGGTGCAATCTTAGGCTGCATTAATAGAAACATGGTGTCGGGGTCATGGGAAGTTCTGCTTTATTCTGCACTGGCCAGGCTGCATTTGAATGGAACACTGTGCCCAGTTCTGAGCATTATATTTGAAGAAAAATATTGAAGAACTAGAGGGTTTCTAGACCCCTCCTTGTCCTGTCCATTTTTCTCTGGGCACAATGTCCTATAAGGAATGGTTGAAAGAGCTAGGAATATTTCGCTAGGAGAAAATAAGATAAGGTGAGACATGATAGTGGTCTTCAAAAATCTGAAGGGCTGTCATGCAGTAGATGGAGCACAGTTCTTCTCTGTTGCTCCATTTAGAAGTTGCAGGGAAATTGATTTCAGCTAAACGTTAGTAGAAATTTCCTAGCAGTGATGGCTATTCGCTAGTGGAATAGCTGCCTTGAGTGGCGGTGGGTTGTCCTTGGCTGGAGGTATTAAAGCAGAGGATGGGGAGCCATCTAACAAGGACACCGTAGTGGATCCTCCATTGCAGAGCCATTGGAGCAGGGAGTTGGACTAGATCAGCCTTCTCCAACCTAGAGCTCTCTAGATATTTTGAACTACAAATCCCATCAGCCCCAACCAGCATAAGCAATGGTCAGGAATCCTGGAGTTGAAGTCCAAATCGTTTGGAGGTTGGGGAGCCTGGATTAGATGACCTCAGGAACCCCTTTTACTTCTATGATGATTGGCAATCCATTCCATTCCACTGGTCCATTCTGACTATATTTCTTCATGGCCGTCAACTTCCTACCAGCTTATCCTGCAGTGAACTCCCATCGCTGAGTCACCAAGTCCTTGACTCAATAGAGTCATTTTGGTTCATGACGGTACGTCATGTCTGTTGAAAATTATTGCGGCTTCTCTGCAGGCTTCAGTATGAGGAGAGGAGCTCATTGAGTAATAGCCGTACACATTGGGTAACAAGTTTTGTTTTCAAAAGCTGACCTACCACGATGCACAAAACTGATTAAATATGTTGATTTTAATGTAAAGCAATTTATTTATTTATTTATTTAATTACGTTTATATACCGCCCCACAGCCGAAGCTCTCTGGGCAGTTCACAAAAGCTAAAAACAGTAAACATTAAAAATATACAAAATTTAGAAATCATCAGAGACATAAAAACAATAGTATAAAAACAGCAGCATCCATTTAAAACAACAATTCTGGGGTCCATTAAAAAACAAACTTAGCGTTCAATGCCTTTAAATGCCTGGGAGAAGAGGAAAGTCTTGATCTGGCGCCTGAAAGATAACAAAGTTGGTGCCAGGCAAGCCTCATTGGGGAGATCATTCCACAGTTGGGGGGCAACCACTGAAAAGGCCCTCTCCCTTGTTGCCATCCTCCAAGCTTCCCCCGGAGTAGGCACTTGGAGGAGGACCTTAGATGTTGAGCGCAGTGTACAGGTAGGTTCATGTATGGGTAGGCCATGTAGCAATAAAGTGGTAGATGACCTAGCCTACGGTGACCATGTGGAAGGAGGACAGGGCTCCTGTGTCTTTGTATCTGGTCAAGAGGGCAGGGCTCCTGCAGCTTTAACTGTTGTGATGAAGAGGGAATTTCACCAGATGCTGCATGCCTACAAATAACACCTGCTGAAATACAGTCTTCAATACAACTGTTAAAGATACAGGAGCCCTGTCCTCCTTTTCATATGGCTTCCATGCCAGGGTCCCAGTCCATATCAGTCCCTCGGCACTGGCAATTTGTAAAAAAAAGGAGGAAAAAAAGAGCATCCCTCTGCATTCAAAGCCAGAAGGATGCAACAAAAGGAATGTGTCGTCTGGCCCTGAGGGGAGATTTTAACCTGGGCCCAGCTTAAAATCCCTACATGGCTCTTCCTCAGGTGGTGGTGAGGATAACAAGCGGCATAGTCCCACTCTGTGCCTCTTACAGCTGAGATAAAGTAAAGAAGACATTAGGACAGGCCTGGATGGTGTTAACCCAACAACTGCTACTTTCCATCTTCTAGCTGTAATGGTAAACTGCTGTGTGAAGAACAGTCCCTAAGAGTGTGACCTTGAGGTTCAGGTCAAGACATTTGGCTTAATGTCTGTTAATGTTATAAAGCAGCCTGTATTTCATTTTCTATACTGTTTTGGTAAGTGGACACTTATGTCAAAGTACCTGGGTTATTCTCATGACACTTGAAGCACCGAGTTTTTAATAGTGAAGAGTGTGTTTCCTTTGTTGGCGTGAGTTTGTTTTCCTCATGAAGGGCACTGGTGTTGCAATTCTAGCTGAGAGGAAAGGCTTTGAGTCGAGGCTGTCAAGTGAGCTCATGGTTTGGCAGAGATAAGGCCCTGCGCCCTTCCAGATCCAAGGCCTGATTTTGAACATGCACCAGAATGTGGTGGTATAATGAATTGCACCACTACGTAATTTTAGACTCTGCACTTCATGGTCTTTTGTAGGGTGGCCATATGGAAAGGAGGACAGGGCTCCTGTATCTTTAACAGTTGTATAGAAAAGGGAATTTCAGCAGGTGTCATTTGAATGTATGCAGCACCTGGAGAAATTCCCTTTTCATCATAACAGTTAAAGCTGCAGGAGCCCTGTCCTCTTTTGTACCTGGTCAAGAGTGCAGGGCTCCTGCAGCTTTAACTGTTGTGATGAAGAGGGAATTTTTCCAGGTGCCACATGCATACAAATGACACCTGCTGAAATTCCCTTTTCTATACAACTGTTAAAGATACAGGAGCCCTGTCCTCCTTTCCATATAGTCAACGTACTGGTATATCTATGCTGGTCCAGGTATTGATGCTAGGCCTGCCTGCCATGTCACCATCACCTGTTGCTCTTGGGGAGAGGGCCCCCTCTAAGCTGAAAGTGCTAGACTTCAGCTCTCAGGTCTAGCCCTAGCTGTGCAACTGCAGAGTGCAGGTGTGCTCCTCCATGCCAAAAACTTCTGCAAGTAGAAAACTAACACACCAGGCAGAAAGTTTCTAGACTAGCCCTCTCCCTGTTGAGCTAGTTTTCTACACAAAGGGGTGAGAACAGGGCTGGAATCAAGGGATTTTTATCGAGCTGTGTTGGACAGCTCGATGAAAATGTCAACCCAGTGTGCGCCCACTGTAAAGAAAGCAAACTGTGTTAGCTACTATTAGAAAAGGAATTAAAAGTCTGTGGTGTAACTATACTTAGAATACTGTGTACAGTTCTGCTCACCGCACATTTTAAAAAAAGGTATTATAGAGCTGGAAAAAAATGCAGAAAGGGACAACTAAAATGATCAAGGGACTGGAGCATCTCCCTATGAGGGAAGGTTACAACAGCTGGGATTGTTTAGCTTGGAAAAAAGAAGTCCAGGGGGAGACCTGCTAGAGGTGTACAAAATTATGTATGATGTGGAGCATGTGAATAGGGAGACATTTTTCTCCCCTTCACATAATACTAGAACTCGGGGTCATCCCATGAAACTGATTGGTGGGAGATTCGGGATAGATAAAAGGAAGTACTTCTTCACATAGCATGTAGTTAAACTATGGAATTCACTACCACAAGATGTAGTGATGGCCACCAATTTGGATGGCTTTAAAAGGGGGTTGGATAAATTCCTGGAGGAGAAGGCTATCAATGGCTATGTGATACCTCCAGTACCAGAGGCAAAAAGCTTATATATGTTAGCAGAACTTGGGCTACAGATCACTGAACCTGGAGCTATAGGGTAAATGTGTATCTGAACAAGGCAGGAGGGAATTGCTGGGCTGCTTGTTTTTCCCTTTCCTGTCTCCTCTTTCTACTTCCTTCTTCTTGTTGTTCCCTGCCTCATGAGTTGCTGACCACATGGCTGAACTGAGCCATCCTACCCTAGGATGAAAAGTTACATATTCCTAAAGTAAAGTTTCTTTCAAACCACCAATGGAGTATTTCTTTTGTCGACATGCGTGGCTACTCGCAGGGAACTGATTCAGATGACAATAATATACATTGGGGAACATGGGTAGGAGGGTGCTGTTGCACTGTGTCCTGCTTGTGGTTCCTTGGTTGACAGCTGGTTGGCCACTGAGTGGCCAACCAGCCACACAGAGTGCTGACTAGATGGACTCTTGATCCAGCAGGGCTCTTCTTATATTCTCATGGTGGGACAAATGCTGAGGACTCACACCCCAGCAAAAGCTCCCTGGACTTGATCCTTCTCTTCACCATTGCAACATGCTTCTTCACCTGTGTCTTGCTCTGGTTCAGGCTATGGTAGTAGAGAGAAGGCGGAGCAGTAGGCTCTTTGCTGTCAAGCAAGCAAGTGGTAGCAATTAAGTGAAAGAGGAGAAGGAGCAATAGTAGGTGGTGACAACAGCGATGAGAACGTAGGCTTACAGAGAGAAAGTGGCCAATGAGGACATCTTGTCCAAGTGCACTCAAAAACCTGGAGCTAGGACTGTGTGTGTGTGTGTGTGTATGTGTATGTGTATGTGTGTGACCATGTTCAGAAGACACCTTAAACCATGGTTTTAACCGTGGTGAACAAAGCATAAAGCCTTATTCACTGTGGTTAAAGCCATGGTTTAAGGTTTCTTCTGAACACGACCTGGCTTTCTGGCTTAACCACCATGGTTAAAGCCATGGTTTAAGGCGTCTTCTGAATGGGCCCTCTGTGTGTGTGTGTGTGTGTGTGTGAAAGTGAAAGAAGGGCATTTTTAAAAAGTGACTCTCACCTCCTGCAGCCGGTCTCTCTGTTCTACACCAGCATTCTCACATCGTTCAACTGCATGTGTAGATCCAGCCCAAGTCCAGGGTAGGCACTATACCACACCAGAGGAACACTTGTTTTTTTATGGCAACATCTACTGAATGGTCAAAACTCCTCTCTGGCATTTGCTGCTGCATGGTTGGCGCAGAGTTTTAAGAAGTTACAGCAAGACACTGAAGGTTATTTTTAGGGCATCTATAGTCTTTTTTGATAATGATGGTGGTTAGTAATGAGCATGGCTATCAGGGTCACTTCATCTATGACATTTTTCCTGCATAAGTGTATCTCTATATAAGAGAAATCATCCACATCATTGCATAGCAAGTGAGCAACTAAGTAAGATTAGGAATCAGATATAAGGGCTTATATGATATCACAGGATGAGGTGGCATGCTAGGAAAATTCAAGAGAATGCTCTTCAGTGACTCATATAGGTAACCAAATCTGAGTCACAGCACAGTTCAAGAGCCAACTTTTGAGATGGAAAACTAGATAACGCTTCCTGACTGATGCACACTTTAAGATGAATGTAACTTAAGCCCCCTTTTTTCTGTTTAAACTCACCAAATCCTGTAGAAACCCCACAAAGATTTCCTGGATTTATATAATGTAGGATAGTTGACTTTTAATCAATTGCTTAAGTATTTAAAACTGTGGCTTCATTATTTTAATTGCTTGATTATTTTAAATTTAAATGAATTTGCATTTTGGGTGGAGATTTTCTTGAAATGCATCAGGAATCTAGTGGCTTATGCAGCTGCCGTTTTTGTGTGTTTGGCTTTTTCTACGGCTGGTTTTGTTTGTTTGTTTTGTTCCTGTCTTCTCTGTATTAGAGCATCGCTCCCTATAGTAGTGAACTCAGCTGCTGAGTGCTGACCGGATTGCAGTCAAACAGGACCAATGAGGAACAAAGAGGGAGGTATCGGAATGTGTGAGGAACCCCTGGGGTTGCAGATGGACACAAGCTATTTTGGAAAAAAGAAAAATAAGGGAGAATTTGCAAGCCAACAAAAATAGGGACTGAGTGTGCACACTGGCCTAAGAAAGCAGAGAGCATCTGTTACAAGGTGGAGTAGAGTGGGGGCTCTTCCACACGTCGTACTGAGGCTGCTTCTATGCGACCCCAGTGCGACGTGAAAGCGATCGTGTAACTAGCCTGTAAAAGAGACGAGGAAGAGGCGTCCTTGCTGCCGCCGCCACCCACAGACCTCCTCGCTGGCTGGGACGGAGAGCTCGGGGGAAGAAGGCGGAGTGGAGAGCTTCTTCCACTCTCCACCCCGCCTTCTTCAGCCGACCTCTCCTCGCCGGCCGGCAAGGAGGTCTGTGGGTGGCGGTGGCGGCGGCAAGGACGCCTCTTCCTCGGCTCTTCCAAAGGCAAGTTACACGATCGCTTTCACGTCGCACTGGGGTCGCATAGAAGCAGCCTCAGTACGACTTGTGGAAGAGCCCTGGGGTGAGGAGAAAGAAGGGAATGGGATATTGTGCAAGAGGATGGGCTTTTCTATATGAGACCTTTATTGTGTGCTTCTGATTGCTGGCTCACGATAGTTTGCAGGTCCTTTACACAATGTCGTCATCCCCCAGGGCCATTCCCGTGTTTTGTGACTGTTATAACTCCCCCCTCCCTAACTAGGACAGTGTGGTATTTTTTTTTCCTGAATGGCCTCTATAACGCCATACAAATCTTGTGTAATTGCACAATTCTGCTATACCACAGCACCACCTTGTGGTTTTATAATGGAATATGTAGAAAGGCAGAGAAAGAAAAAACCTGGAAAAAATGTGTAAAGGAGCCGATCCTGCAAAGAACCTGGAAGCAGAAGCTGCAGTAAAGATGCAGGTTAAAAGATTCATGAAGAAAAGCTAAAACAGTGACCTTGCACACTGGACTGGAGCACTCCATATTGCAACATACATTACAGATTCCACTTGTCTGACCTACAAGGATAGATGAAAAGGCATGGGAGATATCTTTTGTATATTATGGAAGGAGTCAGTACTGCAATACTTCCCTCTTTCTCGGTGTGTGTTCTGTTTTGTCCCTACAGTTTTGGAAACAACTTTGCTAGCAGATCTACCATTGGATGCAGTGGACCTCCCTTTCCACCTGTGTAGATTGATGTCTGCCCACAGACGTCCTGCAAGGATGTCCGCAGAAAGATTTGCCATTGTCGCTGCCTTGTCAACTCTGCCTCACTAGCTCTGGGGCCAAAAACAGGGTGTATGTTGGGGGCAGCCAAGGATTTACAGGATCCTAGACCCCCTCATTCCCCCAACATCCCCCCAAATGCCCCAACAACAACAATAGTCTTTTATGTTGTGTAAGTAAAAAAACCCTTGATGTCAAAGGGTGGAAATAAAAAACAAACAGAAAACAGTTGTGTGTGTGTGGGGGGGAAACACACCTTCTCTCCACCTCACGCCCAGGCCACAACAAACCCATCAGGGCACAGGAAGTAGTGGTTCTCAACCACCAATTCTCCTTCCCTCACCCCATTTTTTTAAAAATATATATATTACAGAGATTAATGTAGAACAGGTCAATGGCTATTTGTCATGTCATGTAAATGGATCTTCTGTGTTCAAATGCAATCTTCTTTTATGGGCCTTTATGGCATTTCCTGAATGGTCTGAGAACTACTCCAATAATAGTGGGGCAACTAGGGCCTTAGCTAGATGGGGCAAAATCCCTGGGCGATCCCCAGGATCGTCCCTGTGCATCCACGTGATGCACAGGGGATCCCAGGATCAGGGAGGGATGATCCCTCCCTTGCCCCGGGATCTCCCCCTACACTTTGAGCCCGGTTTTTCCGTGGTCCCAGGCTGAACCCGAGACTCCAGAATGTGTGGCCGGATGCCACAGTGTGTTCTGGTTCCTCGCAAGGAGCTGGAACCTGTGCATGGGGCGCAGAGCTCCTCAGGAGCACTGCACCCATTGGGGTGGGGTGGGGGGAGCGGGGGAATTTTTTTTAAAAAAAGCACTTACATTTTGCGCATGAGTGCTCATTCACATCTTCCCCTTTAAGAAAAAAACACAAAATGGCGGGCGTGACGTCTCTCTGAGGTCATCACACGCAGTGTGTGAACAGAGGGAGGGATTTCGCAATAAAAATATTGCGAGATCTTCACCCCTCCGTCCCGCTAGACCAGGTAGGACTAGCTAAGGCCTAGGTAAGTTTAGAAATTGAACTTCATAGTCTTCTGGGGGCCTCCTTTAGATGGCCTTGTGTATTAATTACTTCATTTGTGACACAATCAAATTGCATTTTACTTTGCCCCTAATCACCATTCTATTCTATGCTTCTGTATTCCTGATATGTAAGATCAATGATAACCCTGCGAACCCTGATTTAAAAATAAATACATATTCTGAGCATGTGCAGTTTGCATTTTAAATTTGCTTGGACCATAGCACCACCATGGCTACAGGAATAAAATGGAATTTGCTTCTACTGTTCTCATTACCAGCCTCTTTCTGAATAGTAACTTGGAGTGGGTGGCAGTGGTCTCTGGAACCTTGAATCTTTGGTCTAGGCTCACCACTGGCCAGTTATACTACGGATCTAGGCCATTTGGGAGTAGTCCACTATGCAGCTCCTTCTCACCCCAGTTACATGTAAGGCTTAGCTAAGTATCATCATCATCCATCATCATCATCATCATGATGTCTTGTTAATATAGACTTATTACCTACAGATTTTTTTATTTTCTAAGCAGGGTTCTCTGCTGGTGATGGATCTTAAACATAGTTTTCTCCTGCTTCCTCAAAAGGTTTTTTTTTTTTAAGCCCATTACAATATTAAAGGACAGAAATACACACTGAATGTTTTCAGCAACACAACCGCCAAACAATACAAAGCACACAAAAAGGGAAGAGAGCTTGAGTCATTAGAGCTAGTATGTTCGTCATCTCACTTGAGCAAGTGAAGAGATGATGCTATCCCTGAGGGGAAGTGTCTACTTTGTGTTCAGCAGAAAAACAAGCAATGGCACGAGATAGTTCACATTTATCCTACAAAAAAATGCTGTGTTTCTCTTCCAACTTTGATTACACAAAGCTAAAAATAGGGGGTGAGAGAGAGAGAGGAGAGAGAGAGAGAGAGAGAGAGAGAGAGAGAGGTTCAAATTGCCTTCATCAATGACAGCAGTTGCAAGAAAACACCCAATTAATTCCTATTTTTTAAAAAACTGAATTTGTTTTTCTCTTGTCTTTGAGTAAGTTAAGAGTGAATCCTTAGATATGGTGGGACTGCTTTGCGGTGGAGGTCAAACCTGCAATCCAGTCCATTTTATATGGACTGGGATTTCCACCACTTCGCTCGCAACTGCTCAGATCCGCTGCAAATGGGCCGGTAGCTTTCAGCCAGTTCCATCCATCCATCCATCCATCCATCCATCCATCCATCCATCCATCCATCCATCTTTGCTTTGTGAATGCTGGCAGTGGGACTGATTGCTACAAAGATTGATTTGCCAGGCCACTAGACATGTCTTTAGCCGGAGCTATAAATAACATAGCAGGATGAAAGGAAATTAAAAGAGAATGCAATCAAGGCAGGAGGAAAGGGAAGGGAACAAAAGAGAGAGAAATAGATGGAGAGTCGGGTGGGGTGAGGGGATTTGAATATCCTGGCAGGTTAGGCTTGTGGTGAAGGGCAAGAAAAAGCTAATGTGAGTGATGCTGCAGAGCAGAAAAAAAGCTCTCTTATGAGGCTAGATTTTCCCAGCGTATCTGTAACGACCCAAGATTAGGGGCTTTGCTGCTCTTTCATTCTTTTATAATACCAAACCACTGGTGTACGCATTTATTTCTTTGAGCCCACTCTAGCCTCTAGCCAGCTAGATCTGTTTGACCAGAGAAGGCAGAGAACAGATAATAAGTATGGACACCGTGGTCATCAATGGCTCTACCATATAACTTTCAGTTCTGGTGGTGGGGTGGTTAGGGATAGGAATCTGTAGTTTCCACCAGTGTGGTCACTAACAAGTTGTACATTTCACATACACCCTCCCATGCATGGATCAGTTTTAAAGCCTTAAAGATGTTTAAAATTGTTGTATTCCTCCTCTAACAATGGACCACATATATACATATTCTCTCTCTCTCTTTCTGTGTAAATGTATGTACACACACACACACAAAATTTAACACACACACATATTGTGTGCGCGCGTAAATATATGTATGCACATACACACCAAATCAATTTAACACAGACACACATGAACATGCACACCCACCCACCGACCCGCTTTCAAGAACGTTTTCTATCTTTATTTTAAGTGACATTGACCAGACCAGAATCTGCTTATGATTGGATCCAGTCATTTTGACCACTTCCGTTGATGATTGGATCCTGTTAGAAACAGGGAGATATGGCAAACATAGACCCCACTTGCAGCCAGGACCTTCTCAATTGTTTGTCTCTGTAAAATTATCAAGTTGTTGATGCTAGATCAGGGTTAATGGCATGGTAGAACTGCTATAAGAAGGATGAAGTTTTTATTGAGAATAAATGTTATATTAGTAATAACTATTTAAAAGCATGAACTGAAATGAGTTGGAAAGCCCCAAGTATCTATGCAAATGTTAAATCATAGACCCCAAAGAATTGGTTAAAGAATATGCGTGTGTACTACTGCAGAAGAGCTTTCTGAAAGGTACCTGACCACACTCACGCTTTGGGCCAGACACATTTGCAGTTTACAGGAAACAAGATAGCAAATGAAGCATGTCTTTTTTCTTTTCTTTTTTTACAAAGGCAGGTAGAGGAAACCAAAGAGCAGTGGGGAACAGGAAATGAAACGTACTGCCTGTTGGTTAAAGTTGATCTAGAAGAGCTAAGAAATTAGACTGAGTCGAAACTATGTTCGAAAGATTGTGCCAACCCCAATTTCTCAACATTTCATGGACTCTTCCCAAAATTATTATTTATTAATGCAATAAAATCCTGTAGCTTTTATGGCATCGTAGTTGAGGGAAATCCAGATGCCTTTCCACAGGGGTCTGTTCATATTTCTCAGGTCTGTGGCAGAAATACTTTGCCATTGGGAAAATGTGATCCTCCCCATTATCTACTGCAATTACTGTTGCCATGTGGAATATTATTGCATAGATGTTCAAGGGAGGGAGGGTTTAAACTCTAGAACAAAAGAAAATTAACTTTTAGGTTTGTAATGTTTGCCTTGTATTTGAGGGTAGTGTTATGAACCACTGAAATTTGTATTTCTGAACCAAGAAATGCAAAATTCAGCAACATCATTAAATAGAAAGGTGGGTGATGACCCATAAGGTCATTTGTATCTACATGTTTGTATTATGGGATATGCTACTGGATGTCCTCACAAATCCCAAGAGAAAGATGGGACTTATGGGTACTCCCTACATATTTTGTCTTGCCAGTTTAGCTCTCTGTGGTCTCTTGGAATCCAGGAAGTTGATGTAAGAGCCAGTATATTGTAGTGGTTAGAATGTTGGACTGGGACTTGGGAGATCTGAGTTCTAGTCCCCACTTGGCCATGAAACTCACTGTGTAAGTCTGGGCCAGGAATTGACTTTCAGCCTAGCTTACCTCTCAGGGTTGTTGTAGGATAAAATGGAGAGGAGGACAAATAAGAGAAATTTGAAGTGCATTTATATAAAGACATTCATGGGTTGGTGGATATAAAAAACAAGCTAATCCCCCACCGCACGCCTGAGTAAACATGCATGTCATGAAGACTGGTGGCTCATCAAGGATAATTGTATACATATTCATGTTATGGTCGCTGTCACTGAGCATTGGTTCATCTAGTCCAGTATTGCGTAATACAGGGCTAGACAGTCCAATGATTCTTACATCATATAAAGCAGTGTGATATGTTCATTCAACAACAACAGTTTATTGCAGTCAGTAGACCATTCCAACAAAAATTACATACAAAAGGACTGAGCATACAATTAGCTATTAAAAAGACAAGTAATCATACAGGATCTAATAGAAATGGCCAAGTTCAAAAACTTGGTTACTTGCTCAGTGATTGATTTGTCTGAGTTCCGAAGTAAAAGGGACATTAAGAATTCAGTTGGGTGACCAGGAAAAGATTGTAAAACGGGGTTCAGAAGATCATTCCTAGCCCCTTGGTAAAATCTACACAGCAGTAACACGTGTGATACAGTTTCCATCTTAGTATTGTTATGGGGACAGCATCTATTGAGCAGTGGGATTTTGTTGTATCTGCCATCTAAAAGTTTAGAGGGAAGGACGTTAAGTCTGACTAGTGAGAATGCTCTTCTGTATTTGGGAATTGTTAACCAGCGCAGGTAAGGCATCCCATCTTTGCAAAAGGAGACTGGTAGTCCTAGGGACTGGGGGGAGCATGGACCCCGAGCAGCACTCTGAAGGACTTGCATGTCCATATCAAGCAGCCTCTGTTTCACTAGTGACTCTGTCACAATGGGCCTTACCAATTTAAAAACAAAGCAAAATGAAAACAGGTGTCCCTCAAATTATAAACTAGGGGCTTCTTTAGATTTAGGGGAAATTGTGTTGCCTTACCAGGGCTTTGCTTCCTGCTTCTCTTCCACAATTGTAATAGGCTGCAATACATAGGCGGAAAGGGGTGACCATGCAGTCTATAACGGAAAACTTCCTCTCCTCTCAGTGCTCATAGCCCTGAATGGGACACCTCCCTCTAATGGGTGCTTTTTAGCACAACTTCCCCTGCACACTTTAGAAAATCCTGAGATATTTCAGCAGAATCGGGATATCCAGGCTTTTTTAAAAAATGAAATTACTGGGGGAGGTGCGGAAAATGTGCAGGAGGTTGATGTCATTGTCGAAAGGACCACGAATGTCCATGAATGGCCAGTCACAAGCATACCTTATTTCACTCAGGTGAAGAAGCCTTAGTTCACACAGGACTTCTGCTTCCCATGAGCACGTTCCTTCATTATATGTTCCTGCAATTGTGCCAAATATGGTGTGTGGAGGATACGTGAAGCAACAATGAAAGCTACATGGTCTTGCAAATTGCTGCTAATTGTAATAGTTAATTGCCTGGTTTACACAATACACACATTCATGCATATATGTGCATAAGAATGGCTGGGAATGTTCTAGGTAGGAGTGAACTCCGACATGCTCGATTCCAAATCAGTATGGCAGTTACGAACTTTCTCAATGAAAGTTCACAGGGCAAATGGTTGCTATCTGAGATGTCTCTCCCTTTTTCTATTGTTAGCATATGTGCAGGATTATGCCATGTGCATGCATCTCATTGTATTGCTCAGTGGAAATTGTAACTTCCAGCACAAGCCTTGAAGGACAGCTACTTGAAAATATATCCTCACCAACAAAAATGAACACATGAGGGAACAGTAATATGGATGTGAGACAACAAGCTTTATCACACCAGGATTTTACTGTGCAATCACTGTGAATTGTGTGCAAAGGACTCTGAAGTTTTCCAGTTTATAATCTGCTTTGACTGTGAAGTACTCCCATGCATCCTGCTTTTCTTGTGCCATAAAGCCAAAAGACCCGGTCTATTTTGCTACTAGTTTTGGAACAAATCATTTGTTGTTTTCTGAGCGGCCACTGGGGGTGCAGGAGCAGGATTTGATATGTTTAAAGAAGAATTAAACAAATGCTTACATCTGCGTAAGTTTTAAAGATAAAGACATCAAAATTGGCACAGTAATAGATATTAAGGAGAGCTTTAAGCATACCAAATTTGAATCAGATTGGGTCATCCGTTGATTTTTTAAATATTTTTTTACTTTCCCCCCCTTAATTCCATTTCCTAGTACGCAAAGAATCTTAGGAGTGCTGCCGCCTGGGGTGTGATTTGCTAGCAGCAACAACAACAATGACAGCTTAGCGCTGTAGGGGATAATTCAAGGGAAACAGGTACGTGGGATGAAGCTAAACAGCTCACATAAAACATTCACAAGAAACAACAGAGAGAATTGGGGCTCATCTTGACAGCGGCATATTGGCACCGTGAGCCCCCAAAACCCTGCATTTGCCCTCCTTCGCATTATCCCCACACGAAGGAGCCAGTGTGGTGGTGTGCATGTGAGGAGAAGCATCCGTGCACGGGGCACCCGCACCTCCTCGTCTCCCAGGTTTTTTTCCTTCCTCTTTTCTTTGGAGGAGGCGCGTCAGTGCCTCCTCGTGTCCCAGGCTTTTGTTTTTTTAACCTATTTGGTCAGGTCACATAATTCATAGCAATGAGCAAGCATTTCAGTGAAAGCAATAGATTAATATTTTTAAAACATGTACGTCTTGGGATGTTTTAATAATGTGTACTATGTTTTTAATCAATTTTATGTATCTATACTTATTGTTGTTCCCCACTTCGATCCAAACGGAGAGGCGGGTAAGAATTATTATTATTATTATTATTATTATTATTATTATTATTATTATTATTACCTACAAAGCAAGTGGGTAAATAGTATGAATACTTTCAGAGCAATTACCAAGCATTTCAGGGAGAGGGAGGGAGGGAGAGAGGGAGAATTCAAAAACTTTTGCACATATGTCTCATCGTGCTCTGTTGAACATGGGCCACACATATGCAGAACTGTGTTTTCAACTCTGAGCTGGTGAATTGGTCATTCTTATCCTTGGTTTAAGCATAAGAGTATCTTAAAGAGTATGGCTAAGAAGACTTGCAGTATGCTTTAAAAGTGCCCAACCATAAAACTCTGAAAACAATAGGTGATATCCACCACATTCTCATTCTCAGCCCATGCCAAGTCAGAGTGAAACTGGAGCCTCTCTAAAACAAATTATACTTCTCTAAGAAAGCTCTTCTTTTGCTTGAAGATTCACCACTTTACATTTAAGCACTGGTTTTTTTAAAAAAAATGTATTCATACTTCAAAATGTTTAAAAAATGGAAAATGGAAGGAAGCAGCAGCAGCTAAACAAGCCCTCTAAAAGCAACAAACTCATCAAATCCAGGGACATGTTAAGCCAGATGTTGTTTTAGTCACAAACTACCAAGGGGCATAAAGACTGCATGATCAGAGTCACTTCTGCTTGCCTCAAAGGAGTGGGAGCAGGGGGAGGAATAAGCAGATTGCTTTAATTGCAAGGCCCAACTCTTGTAGGCTTAAAAAGAAACATTGAGTAACATTGAGTGATGTGAGAGAAGAGATTTATGTAACCTGCATCGAAACCACAAGTCACATGGCCTCCCCCCTCCTTTTCCTCTCTGTGTGTATAATTTTGCACACAGTGTAGGTTATGTTTTTACTTCGCTTCCTCACTTGTGCAAGGCTCTTTAAGCAATGCCAGCTTGTGAATGACTTCTAGACGAATGCAAGATGTCCTTAAAGAGGCTCATTCAACAGAATGGTAATGCCAACTGTGTGGGCTACTGTGTAAGCTCAGCTTACACCCCCTGCTTGGACCCAGTCAGTAGCCCACCACTGGACAACAAAAGGACCCAGGCACCCATAAATTCATTGGGGACATTGTCTAGGGACTACAAACAGGTACGTTTTCACTCTAGAACTTTGCAGAACTTTTCTTGTGAATCCATGCTTCACATTTTGGTTGTGGCCATTTGGGCTCATATTTCATTTATTTTCAAGGTTTGGCTGACAATTGATGTGGTGGGTTTGCTGGGCAAGATAATAAGTCGAATTCTTATTATCTGTCTGCTGATTTTAGGAGTTCCATCTTAGTTCTTGAGATGGAAGAACACAGCGGGCTTTCTCCGCTGTGGCACCCCGGTTGTGGAACGAGCTCCCCAGAGAGGTCCGCCTGGCGCCTACACTGTACTGCTTTCGTCGCCAGATGAAGACCTTTTTATTTACTCAGTATTTTAACACTTAATTTTAACTTAAATTTAATTTTACTGTTTTAATTCTGTATTTTAATCTTATAATCAACTTTGCTGAGTGGTTTTATCCTGGTTGCGCTTTTTATACGGTATTTCGAAATTGTGTTTTTAACCTGTTGGATGTTTTTTGTGGTTTTAATTTTTGTGAACCGCCCAGAGAGCTTCGGCTATTGGGCGGTATAAAAATGTAATAAATAAATAAATAAATAAATGTTAACTGCTGCCCAATTCACGGGAATGTAGCAGGTGAAAGTTTTCACACCATTTATCTCCATGTCTGGGAAAACTGCACCTGTATATTTTTTCTGTGTCAAGGCTTCTGCTAAGGACACCTTTTAAGGGCACAGCCTCGCACAGGGACAACTCTACCATAAAACAGAGGAAAGCAGTTGCTCAGACAGTTGAATTTGGGTGCCATGAGAGGGCAGGAAAATTGTTACTTTTAAATTTATTTGATGATGATGTTGATGATGATGTTGTTGTTGCTGCTGCTGCTGATATGCCAAAGGAGAGGCACTTGTGGGATTTTCTGCCTCAGGTGACCAAACAACTTGCCCACCCTTAGATACTCTGCACATTCTTGTGAGGATTGCCATTTGCTACTCTACCACAAGCAGCAAAATGTTTTGGGCTGGACTTGTAAACAAGAGCAGGATCAGTAAAGAGAATGTACAACCATAGTTCTTCCTAACAGTCAGCAGGAAAGTGGCCAGGCCAGGCCTGTACTGGGTGTTTGCTTGCTCTCTGGTTAGATTTTTTTAAAAGCAGCCACAGCCATGGGCTCTGTGCCCATGATCGATTCACAGATCGAGCAATCTCTGACAATTTGCGCTGCTACTGCTTGCTAATTGGCTAGTTGTGCCATGCTTGGGATTGCTCTCCATTTACAAATGCGCTAAGAAGGATCCCAGAGTGCAGGACACGGAATAACGGGCTCAAGTTACAGGAAGCCAGATTCCGGCTGGACATCAGGAAAAACTTCCTGACTGTTAGAGCAGTACGACAATGGAACCAGTTACCTAGGGAGGTTGGGGGCTCTCGCACACTAGAGGCATTCAAGAGGCATCTGGACAACCATCTGTTGGGGATGCTTTAAGGTGGATTCCTGCATTGAGCAGGGTTGGACTCGATGGCCTTATAGGCCCCTTCCAACTTGACTATTCTATGATTTTATGATTCTATGATTATATTTTTAATTCTTAATTTTCACTTTAGGAGGGTTGAGATTTCCCCCCTCAAGGATCATTCATGTAACTTCAGGCTATGGTGATGATTGAGTTTTGGATGCCTTTTTGCAATGATAGTAAAAAGCAGTTTCATATTAATCAGTCATGTGGGGCAGTGGGGGGGGGAGAAGAGGGGAGGATAAAAATGGTTGTAGCCATCTCCTCTCCATTTTGTCATTTTTCAGAACTGTTTATGGACATTTTATTTCCATTGTGATTCATATAAATCAACCTTCTTCCCTTTTTTTTACTGCTTTATTTTTGGCAATAAATGCTTCTATAAAATATATCTGATAACTATCTAATATGGGGAACAATGAGATGGCTCCCCTTGGTGGAAATGGGAAGCGTCTGCTGGGAGAGAAGCTTTTCTACGTGAAGTATTTATTCACATGTTTTATGGGTTCTTTAGCCGACACCATGGTCCTCCAGTTTTGCTTCTATTTTTAAGCACACTTTCCCAGGATTTTTTTGTGTAGAATTTGGATCTCAATTCTGCGATGAAATCAAAAGTTGATGCAGTGATTAATAGCCTTTTATAGAAAAGCTCAATTAGAGGAGATGGGAAACAAAGGCCACAGCTAGACCTAAGGTTTATCCTGGGATCATCCAGGGTTCGCCCCTGCCTGAGCACTGGATCCCCTGTGTGTCACCTAGATGAACAGGTTTGACCCCTGGATGATCCAAGGATAAACCTTAGGTCTAGCTATGGCCAAAGGATCAGTAATGGGTGGTAAGACAGAGATTGTTCTGTAGCTCTGGAAAGTAGGTTTGGTTTGGCTGGGTGAAGAGCGAGGATTGGACTGGGTACTAGCAGGGGTTCTACAGTGTTTGATTACTGGAGGTAAGAGTAGGGCTTCTACATCTTCTTTTGCTTTCTTGGGCATGTAGACATAAGGTTTTAAAAACTGGGTGGATATTGACAACCATGGGCATTCACCAATTGGTGACTTATTAGGTTGTGCATACAAGCATGTGGTAAACTTCTTGTCTGCTACCCATGACAGCAGATATCATGGAGCACTTATTTAAAAAAGATTGTGTCCAGTCATGCTTAGATTTGACCCACTGAAGTCAACAGGACTTAGGTTAGTCAGGGGTAAATTCTCCTTAGATAGCAGGATTCATAGCAGCAGTGCTAAGTAGATTATAGAATTTCCAAGTTCATACATTCAGCTCCCCACTAAAACTTCTACAAATTGCTGGAAAGTGATGTTCTCCACTCCATCCGTTTTCACAGTTAATTGATATTCTTGAACATGGTACCATGAGTATTTTGTCTGGGGAGTAGGAGAAGGCTACAGTATGACATAGTGGCAAAGATATATTCATATAGAACTCACACACAGGAAGCCTATGTTATGGCATTGTTCTCCAGCAACATATAATTTTTTAGAGGATGAGAAAGTCATAACTACATATAATTATTCATCATGCGTATAGGTATTAGAAATGTATTAAGTATTAGTGACCATTAAAACATATTAGAACAAGATTCTGTAGCAGGCTGAAAGAAGTGCTTCCCTCACAGAACATGAAATTAACTTGTAGAACTCACTGTCATAGGATGTGTGATGGGCACAAGTTTAGATATATTTGAAGGGAACTTCAGACAAATTAACGGAGAATTAGTTCATCAAAAGCTATTAGCTACGCTAGTAGAATGAAATATCCACGTTTATAAGAAGTATACTTCTGACTACCAAAAGTGCCAGATAATCGCATCCTGCATAGATTTGTGTGTCAGGGGTTACTAGGCAGTCATAATAGCTACTCAAGGCAGTACCAGTTGCTGGGGAACAACAGCGGGAGAGGGCTATTGCCCTCATGGCCTGCTTGCGGGCTTTCCAGATGTACTTGGTTGGACTGGAAAACAGAATGCTCTATGAGGCAGACCCTTGTTCTGATCCAGCAGGGCTCTTTGAATGTTTTTATGTTCCTAAACTGAGGGCATTCAAGAGGGGAGGGCTATCTTCTCCATTGTGTCCTGCCTTTGAGCTTCCAGAGGCATCTGGGTAGCTCATGGCCCTGTTAAAAGGATGGTGGACCATAAGGCCCTTATATGATCCAGTAAAGAAATCCGGTTGCTCTTATCAGCATCTCTATTGCTCCATATGTAAAGCTTTCATCTAGCACATTCATGAATTTTGTATTATAGAAAAAGTTAGATTTCTAATGTAACCCACTGTCTTTCTGTTTCTAGCTTGCTTTAAGTAGAACAAGTTCCTTGGGTGACTCTTCTGGACCACAAAGGTAATAAAGACATAATTTCCTCTCTTTTAGTACAAGCTTATTATACAAACAATAATGTAATAATTGTATATGGAGGCACACCACACCTATTGAATGATGAAGATCACAGTCTTGAATGATGAAGACCATCTGCAGTGGAATCTATGGGCAGGAGAGTACTGGAAGTCATTCATAAGGGCAACCCACCCCTGAACCCAGTAGCTAATGCAATACATGCCATATTGAAATGGGATGGAGTTAGAGAAATAATGTTGGGAATGGAGCTTGGGTTTAGGGGAAAATCCTCTTGAAATGTAGGGTGTGGCAGATCATCTCCATAGTGGAGATCTGAACAATTCCCTGTCCTACCTATTGGTAGACACATTGAATTTGGTTTACACGTCACAGCAGGAATTCCTGGACTGTTTAACCCAGGAATTGCAGGAATGAGCTGAGCACACAAGTTGTGTGTTCACTGTTTCTACTTTTAATTAACAACCCAGGAATGCCCTCTTT
Source organism: Elgaria multicarinata webbii (assembly GCF_023053635.1). Taxonomy (NCBI): domain Eukaryota; kingdom Metazoa; phylum Chordata; class Lepidosauria; order Squamata; family Anguidae; genus Elgaria; species Elgaria multicarinata. The sequence continues at coordinate 50,412,246 of NC_086172.1, forward strand.
GTGAGTTATTTCATGATTTGCAAATCCAGAACTCTGGGTTGTTTATAAAACCCAGAATTAAGCCAACAATTGCCTATGGTTTCGAGGTTCACTCATCATGGAACAACTGAGGAACAGGGTGTTTCTGGGTTAAACAATGCAAGATTGCCACTGTGACATGCAAATCTGGGCTAGATTTACACTACTGTTCTATAGTGGTATTGAAGTGTACTGGTAACTGTTGAGCTACAATCCACATGCCACTTTCATAGTGTTATTTCCTGCTTTTTATTCCACATTCGTAATGATTTGGCCCAGATCAATGGGTTGAATCCAATGAGGTCATTCTGCTGCTTCTATCAACTAACTTGTAGAAGGGCGATTTCCCCTGCCCTGCACCCCCCACCCACCCATGCACCAAAATATCTGTTCCGGAGGGCTATGGAACTCATCTGAGAAGATTTGGTCTGTAAACAGTCCAAGTCCAAGTGTCTTTGGCAAGGAGCAGTGGGAGGGTGAAATCTCTGACTGAAGAATTCTCAGTGCACTTGTTAAGTATTACTGACATGTGTGATGAATAGCACATTCATCCTATATAAAGTTTTAAAGACATTCTACCTCTTGAATGGATTGTTAATAACTTTCTTGTACTTTAATGCAGAAAGTCACTTAAGATCCTGAAAGAAGATAATGAAACATTTGGATTTGAAATTCAGGTGAGGCTTTAATTTTGTGTACAGAGGGAGTCCGTGGCTGTGGTCCCATCTACCCATGAGGCATATGAAACAGCAAAAAGCAGTTTCTTGTGAGGAAGAAAATTGAAAAAAACCCGGAACAGGCGAGGAATGTTAAATCTCATTTCCCAGTCCTGCAATCCTGATCTAATTCACATCTCTCTCTCTCTCTCTCTCTCTCTCTCTCTCTCTCTCTCTCTCTCTCTCTCTCTCTCATACAAACACACATGGATTTTCTCTATGCCACTAATGCACAGCCTGCATTTCACAACTACTTTGCCATGCATTTCTGTAGAGTCTTGGGGAATAAGAGCCAGAGCCCATCTTCCTGCAGGAGGCCAGGCAATTAGTGCTGTTTTTCAGCACTGATTGCTGATAGAAGAGTGAAAGGGGCTTTTGAGGCATGAAACTGGGGGGCATGGCTAGTCGGGGCAATATCCTGGTGATCATCCTGGGATCATCCCTGTGCATCTACATGACGCACAGGGCATCCCGTGAGCAGGGAGGGATGATACCTCCATTGGCTTGGGATATCGCCCTACCAATACATTCTGATTTTTCTGCTGTCTCGGGATGATCCCGACACTGCAGAACGTGTGGACTGCCATCCCATTTTTGTCCCGACTCCTTGTGAGTAACCTACAGGACCCGGGATCCGGGGCGGGGAGAGCAGGAGGGTTTTTTTAAAAAAGAAAAACCTCACATTTTGCGCAGGAGTGCTCCTGCGCTCTTTTCCGATTGAAAAAACAAAACAAAACAAAATGGCGGCTGCGACTTCCTCTTCCTCCTGGGACGTGTAGAGGAGGGGGACGATCTTGTGATCATGAAATAGCGAGATCCTACCCCTCCAACCCCCTCTTCTAGTCATGCCCTGGGGCGCTCTATCTGCCCTGCCTTTCTCCTCCCTCTTTCAGCCCGTCTAACAGCTGGGGAAACACACCGGAGCCACAGATGAATTATTACTACTTCTGTGGAGCAATAGGAGCAGCCTCCTCCTAATTATTCTTGAGTAGTTTGTGGTAATCTTGCAAATATAACGAAGGAGAAGGAGAGCACTTGTTGCTGAGTGGGGAGCGTGCTTGTTCCTGTTATTTTCCTGTTAGCTTTTTTAAAAATATTATTCTAGAAAAAGGAACTGTTTGGGTTAGCACTGGGTGGCATGCCCACTGCTACAGGCAGAGATTAGGGTGGCCACTTACATTTTGCCAAAAAAGAGGAAATGCATCACACACACACACACACACACACACACTAGAGGACATGGATTTGCATAAAATTTGCACATGCTAATTTAGACGTATAGATGGAAATTTAGAAATAATTAGTATAATTTAAATAGAAATACAATACATCTCCCCCTCGTGGAGAAGGCTGACCTGTGTTCCTGCCTGCTCAATCTGAGCAGCTGGCAGAGGCATGCTGGAAATTGTAGGTCTTTTCTCTGTCTAACATGCATAGGATTGCATCTTAAGCCCCAAGATGTAAAAACTGTGCTGAAGCACAATTTTATTCTTCAAAGTAGCCACATAATGTATTCTCTGAGACATTTTTAAAAGAGATTTCTGTAGGCCATACTAGGCTACTTTGGAGAATAAATCCCTAGATTTATTTATTTATTTATTTATTACATTTATATACCGCCCCATAGCTGAAGCTCTCTGGGCGCTTTACAAAATAAATAAATAAATCTTGAAGCTTGGATGTTCTCCAGCTTTCTCAAACCTCGTGGAACTGTTCATTGGCAACTTTAAGGGTCCTGCTTTCCCTTCTTGTAATTCTTTTTGCTAAATAAATAGAGGACACCCTTAAACAAGGATTGTCCTCCAACAACTCTTCAAATAGAGGACTGTCCACTCTTCAGTAGGACACATAGCCACCGTAGTTGAGAGCTGCGTATTGGGGCCTCAGGCTGCAAGTCTGCTATTAACAACACGGTGTTTCTGACATTATTTACAGGTTCTTCCATTTCAGCGTCAAAGTAATAACTTCTTGGAAACTTATGCTTATGTCTGCAAAGTAAAAGAAGGAAGCCCTGCCTTTCTTTCCGGACTCCAAAGCGGTAACTAGTCTTTCCCCATTCTAGCCTGTCCCCCTGTTTCACTTTACTGCCTTTTGAGGATACAGAGACCGCGCTGAACGTTCAACATCTAATTACTTCCATTTTGCCATCGTCACAGGTTATATTCTGACCAGTATCAATGGAACGAGCACAGAGAGGCTCTGCCGCAAGGAAATGGTGGACTTGATGAAATCATCAGGGAATCTTTTAAGGTAATCAAGAAGCCTTATGGGCCTGTGTATTGAGGCTCTGAGAGCTCAAAGAAGAGAAAAGGGTTGGTTTGATTGTTTTTTTCTGTAGTGGTGGTGGTTCGTTATTGCTGCTGCTGTTGCACTGATTTTTCACATGCTGAAGAAGAAATGAAGTTATTTTGTCTAGAGTGAAATGCTACTGCAAATAAGAGTGAACACACTGGTGTATAGAGGTTGAGAAAAGGCCACAGGAGCACACAGTCACCAATGATGGATCAATGAGATACATTGAAATGTAGAAGGATATAGAACAGGGGTGAGCAGCCCATGAGCCACCTATGACCCAGTATGGGTGCCCTGCTCCACCCCAATTTGCCCCGGGCTGCTGTTGCAGCCACCACACAGGGTGCACGAGAGGTGTCATCCTCACGCGCCTTGTTACCTAGCGGAATTGGGCTCCCACCAGCCTGTCTGTTGGGTGGGCTGCAGGAGCCCAATTCTGCCGGAAAACGGGGCACACGAGGTGAGCCATCTGCAGCTCAGGGGTCATCTACACCAAGCAGGATATTCCACTATGAAAGCGGTATGAAAGTGGTATATAAAAGGCAGGAGCCACACTACTGCTTTATAGCAGTATTGAAGTGCACCACATGATCTACACTACTGCTTTATAGTGGTACTGAAGTGCACTGACAACTGTTGGGGCCCATGACACATCTACACTAAGCAGGATATAACACTATGAAAGCGGTATGAAAGCAGTATATAGTATGTGTCATGGGCCCCAACAGTTGTCAATGCACTTTAATACCACTATAAAGCAGTAGTGTGGCTCCTGCCTTTTATATACCACTTTCATCCCACTTTCAGAGTGGAATATCCTGCTTGGTGTAGATGAGCCCAGAATCTATTTTTAGAACCTTGGAGAGTACTCAGTTTGCCCTGAAAAATGACATGCAGGTTGACAATTGATTAGATTACTATTGCTCCTTGGCTCACATGGAACGTATCAATGGGCCTCAACCCAGAAGGGCACAGCCTTTCTCGTATTTGTCCTTTTTCCAAACAGTTCAGAAATAGCTCTTTGCGACATCCACTCTAGGGCATTTATTCACAAATGGATTTGGTATTGCTTCACATTATTAACCATTACCTTGTATTTTCTTGGGTTAGAGAGGAATCACTGCTGAAGCAAAGTAGCAGTTTTATCCTTCATCCATCTCAGCTGTCAGCTGTTCCTTTAGTTCAGCCTCCTGCAACCCGTGGCCTCCACATGTTTACAACTACATTTCCCAGCATTCCAGGCTGAGACTGATGGGAGTTGAAATCCAAAATATCTGCAGGGCACCAGATTGAGGAAAGCAGCTTTAGCTTGTTATCTCACTGACAACCCTGCCACTGTGCCTATCTGTCTCAAACATCTGTAAATTTCTGTTCATTTCCACAATAAAGCGAGATGTTTACTATATAACAGGGCAAGCGGCTGAGGGGGGCCATCTCCTTCCTTCTCTTCTTGTGAGCTTTCTGTGGGCACAAGCGTTGGGAGTCAGGGCACTGGACTAGATGTAGCTTTGACCTGATCCTGCATAGCTACCTCTTACATTATTATATTGAGTTCATATTAGCATTATTACATTTTATGCAAAGCAATATAAACATATCACCATCGTCGTTGCGTTAATTAATATGTTTGCTATTTACAGCTAACAAAAAGAAAAACAAATGAGCAAAAGACACAACAGTGCTTTTTTTCAACAGGCAAAGCACATAATATAAAGTTCCTATTGTGAATTTCTTACTTGTTTTTTCATTACTTGATTGGGATTCTTAATTGTTGTTTTTCTGGTTACAGGTTAGTTATTGTGAATGAAGCCTTGATTGTGAAAAGAACGGAACTGGAAACCAAGCTGCGGTTTTTGAAGGTACTATTTCTACATGTACTAAAATGCCGCGTTGTATTTAATCGCTTGCCTGGTCACCGCAGGCAACCAGGTATTCCATGGAGGTGAATGAATGTGTTTAATATAATATGAATATAAAATAAATAAGTATTAATATTAAATGTAGCATTTAATAAAATCAAATGCCAGCAACAAAATAACATAAATCACAGAGGTAATAGCATGAAAAAAAGACAAGTAAAAATAATTAGCTATTTGGCTGTGTTTTGCCTAAAAGTAACTGGCTAACATGCATCAGGGATTATTTATGCTGCTGAGTGCTGTGACAAGATTCCTTAGATCAGAGGTAGTCAACCTGATGCCTCCAGATGTTTTGGGCTCTCATCAACACCAGCCAGCATGGCCAGTGATCAGGGATAACGGGAGTTGTAGTCTAACTTGCCTTCCCCTGCACTAGACAAATCTAGCTCTGATGGATGTTGCACCAGTACTGGCATCATTAGGGTAGGGCAGATGGGCCTAGCCTGGATAAGGATGCAAAATAGACCTCAAAATATGTATCAGATTTTCAGTTTCTAAAAGAATGTTAAATTATTCAGTCTTTTCTTTTGGAATATTCCCCCTCTCTCGTGCAAGCACTGAGTCATTACTGACTCTTGGAGGGATGCCAGCTTTTGCTGACGTTTTCTTGGCAGGCCTTATAGCGGGGTGGTTTGCCGTTGCCTTCCCCGACTGTTATTACCTTTCCCCCAGCTAGCTGGGTACTCATTTTACCGACCTCGGGAGGATGGAAGGCTGAGGCGACCCGAGCCGGCTGCCTGAAACCAGCTTCATTTGGAATAATTTTTCAAGGAGGTAAATGAAAAGCCAAGCTGGAAGGGACTTAGTGAAGGCAGCAGGCCAAGCAAAAAGGCATCCTTTGGCTTTCCTTTGGCATTTTTTTTAAATCATTGGTGGTGGTTTTATGTTTACTTCACTGTTAGAGGTAAAAGAGATGGAAAATGGTAGCACCAGGAGTTCAGATCTGGTGCTATGTAGGGTCATATCACCAAAAGTCATGTCCAGCCCTTTTGTGGGGTCTGACTGAGACCTTCCTTAGATTTTGCCCGCATAATTTTAAGCTCACAATTATTAGAAATTTAGTTTTGGTCAAGTTAAAAGCCAAATTCTGTATCCTGTTCTAAATTCTATAAATTTGCAGGGTGGTCCCATGGAATCTACACAGGCTAGTTGAAGCAATATGGTCCGATCCAGCCCTACATGCGTAAACAGCACACCAGCCCTTCCCTCACCATCCTCATCCATCCATTCAGGGATGGTCAGTCTGAATGGAGCCTAAGCCAAAAACCCTGCACAGTCAGTTCCCAAATAAAAATCTAGCAATTGACTGCACAATTTTGGCTTATACATGTTAAGATTTTATATCCATAAGACACATTCTGATGGGCTGTCCATATGCGGATGGTGGAGAGGGGCCGAGCATACCCGCTACCCGTCTTGGGCTGCATCTGATCTTTCAAGCATAGTCAAAACTGGCAAAAGCCCAGAGTTTCAGGTGCATCAGATTGGAACAGAATTACGGTATGGCAGCCTTCCTCAACCTGGTGCCCTCCAAATGTTTTGGACTTCAGTTCCCATCAGCCTTTGCCCACATCGCCAATGATCAGAAATGCTGAGAGTTTTTATCCAAATCAACTGGAGGACAGCAGTTGGAAAAGGCTGCTGTACAACCATATCCTAGCATAGATAAAGAGATGTAGTCCTTTAAAAAATATTGGGCATTAGGTTGGAGACTACAGATCATTATTCCTAATTTGGATATAGGCTTCTAGTGTGAACTTATTTCACCACCTTGGAGTATTATTTCCTTTTACTCAGTGTCTGACTTGTTTCTATAGATGAAGACTGAGTGGAATTCTGGCAGGGAGAGGGTTAACAGTCCCCCCAGCACAATGGAGCCTTCATCTTGGTTAGAACCATTGGTTGCTGCTGAAACGCCCCATAAATCATCACCACAACAATGCTGCCAATATCCAACACAGAATATGAGGGAAAGGTCCTTTCCACCCCCTGCTGTGCTGTTGTTCGCTCTGCTGTGTTCTTCTCCCCTGGTGTAAACTCTTCAGAGGAGCAGAAGCCAAGGCAGAAGGGTGGTAAGGCCACGTGCCTGGCTAAACCACTTACATAACGTGGAACCACCACCTGAGCTTGACCTCCAAATGACTCTGATGCCTGGAATGGCTGCAAGTGCTTTGATTAAAGCAGCTAAGCAGGCAAGGGACCCCTGCCATCCAGCCTAGAAAGAGCGAGGATTGAGCTGAACTGGAGAGCCGGACTTTTCAGTGCTGTGATTAATGAGAACACAGTGGTTGATTATTAGGAAGCTTGGCAACGGGCAAGAATGCTGCGTGGATTGCAGTCCTGTCCGTTATCCAAGCTTGGATAAACTGCCTGATGCTCTCTCTCTCTCTCTCTCTCTCTCTCTCTCTCTCTCTCTCTCTCTCTCTCTCTCTCTCTGAAGGAAAGTTTTAGAAAGTGCTGAAATTGAATTTAAAAGTATCATGTGTTGGCTGGAATCTGGGATATATAGTCTGATATCCATGTGACCGGTTCCACAGGGAAGGCCACCTACTTTATTTTTTTAATTGTACCATTTCATACAGAGGAATGTAGCTGGGTGATAGAGCACATGCTTTGATTCAGAAAGTCCCACATTCGATCCCTGACATCTACAGGTAGAGCTGGGGAAAAAACCTGCCTGAAACCCCGGAGAGTCATTGCTGCCAGTCAGTGTCAACAACACTGGGTTAGTTGGACCAATGGTCTGACTCAATATAAGGCAGCTTCCTATGTTCCTATTTGAAAGCATGCACGTTCTCCAGGAACACTTATTGCAGCTGACCAAGGGTATGACATCTCCTGGGCCGGATCTACACTACTGCTTTAAAGTGCTTTATAACAGTTATAAAGTGCTTTATAACAGTTATAAAGCACTTTAAAGCAGTAGTGTAGATCCGGCCCTAAACTTAACAGCTTCATTAATATAAAGTTATTTATTTATTTATTTATTACATTTTTATACCACCCAATAGCCGAAGCTCTCTGGGTGGTTCACAAAAATTTATGAAAAGTTATGATGGCATTGCTTGCCAGTCATTTCTGAGGGAGAAGGTCTTTTAGATTCCAATGCCTTACTTGTGTATTTTTTCAACTCAAGTTCATAGAATTTTGAATTACAGTGAGCACTGTTTGCCTTTTACAGAAAACTCTGCAGGAAAAGTTGGTAGAAGTTCAGTCTCTGTGCTTACGAGAACACCACCTTGCTAATGGTAAGTTTGCCTGTTCTCTTATAGGAAGTAAGAAAATATTGCTGCCCCAGTTTCCTGTACAGAAATGATGCGAACTCATTCAATACGTGTGAAGTTGCATCATGCCAATTTTGGTTTGTCTTTCTTACCCCTGCAAAGCTTTGGAGGTAGCTTTATAGAAGAATATTGACCAGCTTTTTGTCCGTTATTAAAGCATTTGCATGATTTTTATATATACAATTGTCTTTGGTATGGGTTGGGCACTTTTAGGAAGTAATATTTTATACACTTAAAATGAAAGTTTTCACTCTGCTGTTCAAATTCATTCCTTATTTTTGTTATTTGTTTTACTGATTTTTAAAATGTTATTGTATACTTTATTGTTGCTTTAAAAAAAAACATAATTGTAAACCGCTTTGGGATTAAGATTTATGAAAGATGGTATACAAATGCCTTAAATAAATGCACCAATCCATTTTCTGCCCACTTGTATCAACTTTTCTGGTTGATCTGGAAAATGAATATTTCAGTCACATCAGGAGCTGTAGAGTAAGCAGGACTTGAACAAGTAGCAGAACAATGCTTCTGATTTATGTGCACTTTGCTTAGGGTTTTTTCTCCCTCCCTCATCAAATATGCAGATAGTTAGTTAAGCTCAACTCTAATTTGAACCTGAGAGGGGAAGGGAAACTTTGTGAGTAGAGAGGAGACGTGCATTGATGACCGTAACATGCAAACAGAAAGAGTTGTGGTGAGACACGTTAGGTTGCAGGATAGTGACGGGCCCAATGTAACCTAGGGAATTTTAAATTTGCCTTTTAATAATGCACTGCTTTTAATAATGTATTAGTTTTAAATGTTTTAATTAGTTATATGATATTTGTTTTTGTGTTGTACCCCACCTCGATCCAGAGGGAGAGGCGGGTAACAAATAATGTATTATTATTATTATGATGATGATGATGGGTAGGGAATTTGAGGCCTAATTCTCAGCAATTTAAGTCTGACACTCTACCCATCATGCACATCAGCTCAGTATTATTGTTCCCCTTACTACAGCTAGGGAGCTGAGGCTGAAAGAGAGAGTGACTTGAACCAAAGTCACCTAGGGAAGTCATGGTAGAGGCAAAATTTGAGCCAGGGATTTCTCTCCTCTTTAGCCACTGTGCTATAGCAGCTGTCCCATTTATATGATGTGTGCCCAGCAGAACACAGAAGTGAAACAGTCCCTTCCACCCAGCTTACAATGTCCTCTAGTACTCAAATGATATTTCAGGAAGGTCAAGGGCGGTACCTTATTCCCGCTTGTGCAAACTGAGGTTTCTGAGGATGTAATGCTTGTATCCTTCTACCACTTTTCTAGGGGAAGTGGATTCACCACTAGATTCTGTGGGATTAGATTCTTCTAACTTATTTGGAGATGGTGTCGGGCCAGGGTCAGCCATTGCAAATAAACCCCGATTTTCTAGTGAAAGCAGCTGCTTAAGCCGTTTAAGCTCAATGACTGTGGACAGCGAGGACAGCTTCTACCAAGCCTGTGTTTTTGAGGATCTTGCTAATGGGGCCTTTAGTCGGCAGTCAAGCACAGAGGATGACTGCTTCCTCCCAAGAGACACTGCCATTGTGAAGACTTCACTGAGAAGGCACAGAAGCATCAGCGTGACTAGCAGCGGATCTAGATCCCCCTCGTGGGATCAAGGCAACACCTCAAACATTTTTGGGACGCTCCCACGGAAAAGCAGAAAGAGTAGCATTCGAAAGCGGCTGTTGAATTTCATCCCTGGCCTTCACCGAGCCGTGGAAGAGGAAGAAAGTCGTGTCTGACAACTGGAACACGATCAGAACTACAGTCTCTGTTGAAAATTTGGGCTGCGACTTGCGGCTTTGATACCATGTAGTGCCTGCACGTCAGATTGTCAATCAATGAAATCAGCAGAGGTGAAACAGTTCAGACTGAAAGACTCATTTCTTTTCCTGAAATAGCCTCAAGACTACAGCAATGACTACATATATGAATTTTTGAATTATTATTTTTGGGGGGAGAAGGGTGGTCAGTATTCACTAATAACGTTGACACAACATGGGCCTGACATGATTAGTATACAGTATGTGCTAGGGACTAATATCTCATGAATTTACTTATTCCCCAAGTCTTCAGCTGCTAATAAGAAAATTAGGTAATATACTTATTTTCTAGATAAGCAAAACAAAGGCCCAGTTCACACACTTGGTATTACCAGAATATTTCCTCCATGCAGATAATAAAGGGTCATATTTGCCCATCATTGGTATTGTATCCCTTTATGGTCACATGGAAGAAGAATGGCCAGCCCTACCATTAGGCAGAGGGAGGCAGCCACATTAGGCAGCAGGTGTCCAGAGTGTCTTACAGAAAATACAGCACTGTAAGTGGAAGTGCTTTACTAGAAAGGTGTTGTTGTTGTTGTTGTTTGTAAATATATTTGAAATGGTGTTACACCTGTACCCGCTTTTAAGAATAGAAAATGAATATTTGAATTGCAAAAAGGAATCTCAAGGGTCGTCAACAAATTGCAAATATTGGGGGACACTCATCAAAATTTAAAAACAATAACACAAAAAATTAAAGCTCAAACATGCCAAAAATAAGATATTAAATTTAAATATCCAAATTGAAAAACCTGAATTTTTAAGATTTGCATTTCTACATCTATGGTTTGAAGATGCTTATGTAGGCCCATCTCTGAAGCTACATGGGTCTGTGCTGGGGAAAGGAAATCTCCTGGGAACTCTGGGCTCCCTAGGGAAGGGAGGTTAAACCTCTTTCAGCCTGAGAACCGAATTCAATTTCAGAGAGTCTCTCAGGGACCTCCTTCTAGTAGTGGGAGGCCAAAGTTCTGACTGCCAGTAACCAGGTCTTAGGAGAGGCATTTCAACCTTTTAGAATGAGGGGGAAATGCCCAAAGGCATGGAAATCATCACATGTTCAGGGGAAGGGGTGGGGCCAAAGGAAGGGGTGTGGTCACCTGGGGAACCCAAGAGGACCAGATTGGGACCCCAGGTGGCCAGAATTCAGCCCTTGAGCCTTGGGTTTGACCCCTTGCTCTAGAGGAAGAATAGAGTACAAATGTAGCAAGCACATCAATCTTATTTGCTTTAGAATATTTATTATTTTTCCTTTGAGACAGACCATATCATAGTTTGCAAGAGATGGCACGAGGCCAAGAATCTTTGTTTCAATGCAGTTATTTTTCCATCTGGAAATCAAGGCAATAAAACTCACCATGCTACTGCCACTTTTCATATTACTTATAGCTGACTGTACGCAGCAATTCCATCTTTCTTATCAACCCATCAAGATATATGAATGGAGTTTAGTACACAATTTGAATGGGAATATATGGTTTTAATTTCAAATGCACTGATCAGGAAATAAATTCCATTTAATTTAGGGGGACATGCTTTCCAAATGAAATAAATAAATGGGCTTTATCACTGTGATTGTGTACTGTAGTCGATAAGAAGGAATGAGAGGAGGGACTCCTGCAATGGAGGAGATAGCTCCTGGAACCCCAGCATGTTGTATTGTTACCTTGATAGGAGCTGAGATTTTGGCCAGATCTACACCAAGGAGGATATGACAATTTGAAAATGGTTTGAAAACTCTATATGGAGCATGTGTGCTGGGCCCCAATAGTTGTCACCACTCATTTAAAAGGAGGAGGGTAGATCCTGCCCCAGTCTCCCTTCCCTGTTGCCTCAAAGTCCTCTACCCTTCCTTCTCTCCCACACTCCTCAGGCAGAATGAACCGGAAGCAAGGCCAGTCCTACCATTAGGCAGAGTGAGGCAGCCTCCTCAGGCAGCAGATGCTGCAGGGGCCGGGAATGGTGGCAAGGTACCGGATGACTGAGCTGTGTGTCACATAGCCTGCCTGCACCCCACAGCCTGAGTTTGGTTGCTTCCCTCAGGTACAGTGTCCTGTTGGTAGTACTGAAGTAACATTTAACTTCCAACCCAGAAGACTTGTGTACACAGAATGAGGAGGAGGGGATCATTTTGTCCTTTGCCTTGGGCAGCAAAATGTCTTTTTGCTGATAGCCCTAATGGAGACCTGATGGGAAAGTGATTTGATTCTTTCCTTATGACCCATTCCTTATGTGTTCAAGTAGTGCCTACTAGGAGCCATCTTCCATGGCATGGCCTGAAGTCATGTAATGCAACAACCTTGTAAAATCTAAGCTGGTCTGGATCTGCTCTTGATGGAAGATTGTGTGGGAACGTATCTGGCACCTTTGGGAGCCCAATGAGAGACTGCTTTAAATTCGTAACTAGTAAATGTCTTTTTAATTTTTACTCTACAGTAGGTGCAGGTGACCAGGTACAAAAGAGGGCAGGGCTCTTGCAGCTTTAACTGTTGTGATGAACAGGGTAATTCACCAGGTGCTGCACGCATACAAATAACACCGGCTGAAATTCCCTTTTCCATACAACTGCTAAAGATACAGGAGCCCTCTCCTTCTTTCCATAAGGTTGCCACAGACTCCCATCAGGCCCAGCCAGCATGGCCAATGGTGAGGAATTGTAGCTGTTGTCCAAAACATCTGGCAGGCAGCAAAATGGGGAAAGCAGTTCAAGGCTTTGGTGAGAAGATATATTACTCAGTTTCTTTACAGCTGCAGGTTGAATATAGCATGGGAGAGAGGAAGTGGTTTCCTGTCATACCACTATGCAAACATCAGCCATTGCCACAGTAACAGGGGCCTTATGATAATGAGTAATGCTGACGCAGGGACTGTCAACTGTCAGTTGCTGTGACTGGGTAAAGGTCCTATGGGCAGAAAAGAGCTCTGCATGGTTCCACTACTTCCATCTCAGCAAGAACTTAAGCAAGGGAGTTACTTTATTCTGGCACTATGAGCTCGATCCCTCTTCCCCCTTTCACTGGTTAGCGTGTGCAGTGAATTTTCACTAAGAAACTAAAAGACAAATAAAATATAAAAACAAAATCTTCCCAAGGGTCAGTAACATGTACCCGGGGGCTGTCTATATGCCCTATTTGCTCCATGGTGGCTGCACAGCAGTGCTGCGTCAGTTGTATGATGCAGCTGCCAATTCTCAGCCACCACGGGGCTTTTCCCTGAAGCTGTGGATTTAAGAAGTCAGGGACTTACTATGACTTTTTGCTTTGCTGCAAGGTCACCACCATCTTCCATTGTCTGTCGGTGGTGACTTCGCTTCGGCTTCAGTTCGGGGGCATTCTAAGGACAAATCACGACCACAGATAGGTCACCGGAAGAGTAGGAAGACTTGGCAGGGGGTGGTTCTGATGAGCCAAATGGCCACTGGAAAGCCCGTGTTCCCTTCTGCCATGGGGATTAACTGTCCCCACCCAAAGCTGTAGGCTTTTAAGAGAATACGGTGCCGAAGCGGTGCCGTGAAGACAACCCTCAAAGACATTGGCCTGGTTTGCATGACCACCACAGCCCACCATGACTTATTAGATAAGCTGTGATGCTGGGGGTTTGGATCAGTAACCTGTTCTCAGCTCAAAAAACGTGAACAAGATTATGTATTTTAGGGAAAATGTGTACAAAAACACATTTTATGGGGAGACATGTGCAATTTAACTTCAAATTTTCATGCCTTTTTTTTAAATTGCAGAAAATGGGATGGATTGCACACATGGAAAACTGATATGGACCAGAAATAGGCAAATCTGCCCACTCCTACCCTGAAATAGATGTTTCACAAGCAGGGGTACAGAACAGGCCTGGGGTTCCAATCTGGCCTGCTGGGTTTCCCCAGAGGGCCCTGCCTTCTTGTCTTGGCCCTGCCCCCTTTCACTCAACCATCTATGCCAGTTTCCCAGGTTTTGTGGAGTTTCCCCCTCTTTATAAAAGTCTAAATGTCTCCCCTAAGCCTCAGTTCCTGACAGTAAGAGCTTGAAGCTAAAATATACTGGTATTTTTGATCCTGCCCATTTTGTCTTTGACTCCACCCATCATGTAAATAGGGCCCCAAAGAGCCTTTCCAAAATGGACTGAAGGAGGTTCAATCAATACCCCTGTTTTACAGCAAACTAAAGATAGGTTTGGCAACAACAGCACACCCATTCTGGCTCATATTGTGGCATCGTGTGTACATCAAGTTATTCTGTGCTTTCTGATGTGGTTGATGAGAGAAACAGGAAGTGGGTGTCAGAGTTACATGGGAGGATGCTAAAAGTGTTTGCTTGAAATCAGGCAAGGTTTAACCACAATAGGGAGGGTGTCTTTGTACAAGCTGGAGGTGGGTGGCCGTGGTTTTAGAGTTTTGTATCTGAGATGATGTACGTCTTTGTCCCTATGAATACCGACTGATCCCATTAATTTGTCTGGTAAATCAAGGGATTTTCAATTTTTTATAGTGCTTCAAAACTATGCAGAATTTTTGTTTGGCCCAAGTCACAACAATGAGACCCCTCCCTCCTTGAAAAGTGAGTGTATATTATGGTAAATTAATAATGCATCTATCACACCACTCTCAGCTCTCTTAAAAACTATTGTCTGCTTCCACCTGTGCTCTGACCTCAGCTTGGAAATTGACCACTGCTGTTGTAATCTGAACTGCAGCCAGAGTCTGTTACTGCCAGAACAGGACAGCCTGAGTCCTTCAAATGCTCCGCCCTGTATCCCATCAGCCCTTGTGCTAAGAGAGCCGGCAGTTGTGTGATTTAGGCTTTTTAGGCTGCTCCATACTGCTAGCTTTATGATTTCATGCCCTTAACCACAGGCGCGTGTCAGATGACACCTTAAGCCAAAGTTAGTGCCGCTAACTTTGCTGCAAAACAGGGTTAGTGAAGCTGGCCACAATGTGGTTAGTGGAGGTACCTGGTTAAGGAAAATGCACGTCAGATGACACCGTTAACCCTGATGCTTAACCAAAAACCCTTAACCAGCTTAGTTAACGGTATTGTTTGAACAGGGCCATTGAAAATTATATTACTAGTGGGCCAGAGATAAGGGCCTTGAAACCAACCTTGAAATCATGTGTGGCTAATAGAGCATTAATTTAAAGGATCACGAGAGTGCCCCTTTAGTTAAGCATGGACAGTAAAAAAAAAAAAAAAACTATCGTTATAAAGGGGTAATTGGGGGGTGGTCATTCTAATATTCATAAAATCAAAAATATTTTGACAAACTTCCTGAAATTTACACGTGCCAGAAAGAAATGTTGGTTTTACATACTCTGAAAATTTCAAGAGGATTAGTGAAAGGTTGAGGGAAGGAGGGCAGTTAAAATAGAAAAGAAAAGAAATCTCAATCAAAATGGTGCTGAAGATTTCCATTGGCGATTTTTTAATTCACATTTCCTGACGCTATTACAGCTTACCTAATTACAATTTTGATGATTTCTATTTCCTTTGATCTTCTACTTGATGGCTTTTCTTTTTTAAAAATTCCCTTCGGTTGTGTTTTAATTAATATTTCTTTGTCATATTATAACGTATAGGGTGGCCATCTTGATTCATAATGCAAGCATGCTCAGTAGTGTCTCCCTGCCCCTCCCTCCTGCCTCAGCTAGATTGCAAGGGAAATTGCTGCCTCCTAAAGCATATAAATGTCCTCTCAGAAGCAGGTTCCATTGAGCGTAATGGTCTTACTCCCTGGTAAATGTGTAGGGGATTGTAGCCTCTTTAAAATTGCCTGGAACCTTGGAAGCGGGAGAGTGAGAGATGTTACTGAGAATTTCCTCTCCTTTCCAGTGCAATAATCCTACAAATAACAACTTGCTTACTGTGTGTGTGTGTGTGTGTGTGTGTGTGTGTGTGTGTGTGTGTGTGTTCTTTTATTCTTCATTTGATCATTGCTGCTGCTTGATTTTCAATTCAATCCAAGACATGTCTACTCAGAAGTAAATTCTATTGCATGCAATGAGTCTCACTTCCATGCACTAATTTGAAGGGGTGTGTGGAATTTGTTGTAGTTGTCTCTGGAAGTGCTGTGTATTTAGGGACCATGGTTTTTTGTGCCTGAAGGGTTTAAGCTTCCTCCACTACCACCCCATTTCTTTCTTTCTTTCTTTTTCTTTTTTACAAATCCCATATATTTGATTTGTAAAGAATTTTTATTCCTTGAGTCCCTATCTGACTTCATAGTGTGATGAAGCCACTTATGTAGCCTTAGAGCTGATCAGAAGGGAGTGGGGAGGGGCACAGGAGAAGAGCCCCATTGCACTGGGAGGGGGGTGGGAAGGAGGAATGTTTTGAGGAAAGTTCCCCCGTCCTTTGGCCACCCTGCTCTGGCAATCCAGTCTGACTGGGAATCACAATATGGGTATATGCTGCTCAGGCTCTTATTAGCTATGATGGGTTTAATGCTGATAACTGGGGAGAAGGATGTAGTGTAGGGAGGGTGTATCTCACACAAAGTTGGGGAAATGGGGGATCGTCAAATAGGGAACAGCAAATTAATAGTGTATTAAACTTCCTTTCACGCAACAGGACATAAATTCATAGAGACATCAGAATGATTTATAGTCCATTCCTAAATCTATCTGCTTGCCTTTCCCATGGCTTTCAGTGGTTGCACTAAGAAATGACATGCATTTCATTGGGGGAATGGCAGAATGAAAAGCAAAGGTAGTTGCACAATTCCACTATGCCACAGCACCACCTACAGGTTATGTAGCAGAAGATACAGAAAAGCGGAGAAGGGAGGGGAAACACAGAAAAAATATGTGTAGAGGATCCAACCTTAATCCAACAACATATTTGGAAACAGAAGCCATGGTAAAGTGACAGGTTAAAATCCTCATCTAGAAAAAACATAGATATCAAAGATCATTTGGAGGCATTCTAAAAAAATCACATGGAAACTTCATTTAGGTACCTTGTCAGGTGAAAGGATTCTGTGAATGGAATAAATTGATTCATTAAGAAATCCTGAAATGTGTTGTTTTAGGATATTGCTACTGGTTGGTCTTCACATTCATTGGTTTTGGAGAAAATGTTTTGGTTGCAATTCACAGGGCTAGGAGCAAGCTGGCTGTCCTTTCTCCGCAAAGCACTTTCTGTACCTTCACCAAGAGGTTTGCTTTCACTGATTTTAGGTTTTAATGGCTTTCTTGATGTTCTACAAACCAGGGGATTTCTTTATCCCCTGCTTAACCTCTGGATAAAGAGGGCAACGTTAGTTTATTAACAAAGAGGTGCTGTTCTAACACATGTCATGAATTTGCTCGCATACTGTGTAATCCTTTTTCGTTTTTCTTAGATCTAATATAATTTATCTTATTAATCAGTGATGAGAATTGTGCCAATATTTGTTGATCAAAGGCTCCCAGCTGTAATTCTGTGGACATACAGATTAGTCTTCACCTTTGGAATATGGAGATGGATGCTTTGTAGATCCACAACAGATTTTCACCGTTTCAGTGTAGAATGTCATTTAGGCAGTCACAGTTGCTCAGCCGTACCTTAACAGCAGAAGTATGATTTTCTGCCAACAGGTGGTGCTAATAATATCAAAATTTTGCCGGACCTCTCTAGAAAAACTGCAGCATGGAAGTGGACTGGAATCCTTTCTGTCCGTCTGATATTAACAAATATGCTGACGGTAGAATGCACGCACGCTGTCTATGGGTATCCTTCCTCATGTTTCAGATAGGTAAGATGGTTTTGGTTTTCTTCTGCAAAATAAAGGAAGTGCAAAAACAGTACAAAAAAGCACTGCTCCAATGCAGTTCTTTCAAAGATAATAAGAAGTATTTAGTTATTAAAATAAAGATTTCATTGCATCACATTCTTTTTTTGTCTCAAGACTTCATTTTACTGCTTATTTCCCAATGCACTTCAGCAGGGAGGATACATTTGGCCCATTTATCTTCAGTAAGGATGTGTCTTCAGCTGTTTGTGGGCTTGTGATATATATTCTTCTTTCATGGAACTCAGGGTTGTACACAGGAAGTTCCCAGGCCGCTCCCCAGACCTGCTTAACTTCAGCAAATTCGTTACATCTTGTAGCTTTGGATCATAACTTCCCCCGCCCCTTCATCTCCCCAAAATTTCTGCCTTTGAGCGACTGCAGTCATTCATGCAAGCTTGCACTTGATGCTTATACTCATCAAGGATTCGTAAGTCACATGGCATGCCAAATGCCAGGCTGGGCCTCTTTGTTCATCTTCCTTTCCTAGTGTCCGTTTGAGATGCTTTCACTACTAGTATAATTGGAGACTGTATAATTACTTTCTTGTATTGTGGCCAAACAGGGACCGTGGACTGCCAAGGCAGCGCTTGCAATGACTGTGTATACTCTGTGCTTTAAAAGAAAGAAAGAAAACAAAGAAAAATAAAACCAAGATATTGACATCAAGGAGCCCATATTCTGTAAGAAGGAAAGTTACATTATGCAACACAAATAAATAATGTTTACTCTTTTGCATAATTTATCTTTAATTTGTTCAAGTAGCAGAACTGAAACAAGCCGTAACACAATGGCTAATCTGCATAGTGAACCAGTATCCACGAAATTACTGGCAGTTTAATCTAGTTTCTATGTGATACCTGCATCATGATAAGCATCCCTGCATCCCTCCTTCGTAAGGTACCATAAGGCTAGATGAGATAATAATAGTAAAGTTTTTTTATTAGGGCTGTGCACAGCCTCCCTGATTTGACTTGGAGGCTGATTCGGAGGTTTCAGATTGGCACTGATTCGACTTGGGGCACCTCAGCTCCGGAGCTGAAGCAAAGGCGTTTGCTGCAGTTTCCACATAACAGTCTTGTAACCAAATGTACTCCTTTAGACACACATACAAACTTACACACATTCTTAGATATGCATTTGTTAAGCAACCTCTTAACTTTCATAATAAGGCATCTGGCAGAAAGGAACCTGTATGAAAGGACTCATACAGACATAACCTGGCTTCTTCAATAATCAGGGAAATCATTAAGCACAATAAAGATAAAATGTACGATCATTAATTGGGGGAAATTAACTTGGTAAAGCATTTACAAATCAAAACAAGTAAAACATACAAAGCACCAAAACACAGAGAAAGTGAATAGGGAAATTAGCTTCATTTTCTTGGTAGCTGAGAGTTCTGATGCATAAACTAGGCTTTGGACACTTTTGTAACATCCAGGCTGATCTGGGCAGGGCTTCTGAGTCCAAGGAGGTTTGGAATAAGCGCTCTTAACATTTTTGAGAAAGAAAAGTGAAAGTTTTGAAGTGAGTGTAAGAGTGGGAGAAGAGAAAGGATTCAGGGAAGTTTATCCGAAGAGGGAGTGGTGCGATTAGTCTGATCCTGATACGCAGGGCCGGTGCCAGACTATTTTGCGCCCTAGGCATGGTGAGCTACTTTCACACACACCCCCCCAAAAATGCCAACTTTGATTTTTAAGAACATTTGTTTCCTGGAAAAAATAAGAAGCACAAAACTTGAAACTGCTAAATTTATTTTAAAGTGCAAGAAATACGTCATGCCAATTATAGCAAACAAATTGGAAAGGAATGTCTATGGATCTAAAATGCATTATTTAATAGGAATATCACCTCCAAATCATCCCCCCCAACTCACACATGCATGCACACATACACTCAGCATCACTCACTCCAAACACACACACACACACACATGAACACATGCATTCACTCAAAGACCCCATGCACCCCATTCACCCATACATTCTCTCTCTCAATTCCAGGCGCATTCCTGAAGTCCGAACGTGGAACTGCCCCACCCCCACCCCAGCGTCCCTGGCTTCGTTTCAGCTGGGCAGGCGCGGGGCGCCATCTCGCCCGCCCAAGCCCAGCTGAATCCTCGAGCCGGGCCAGCTCACAGCCAACATGTGTGAGTGCTGCGCTATGCCCGGTGCCCCTCTTAGCTTGGCGCTCTAGGCAGCCACCTGAGTGGCCTTATGGTAGCACCGGCCCTGCTGATGCGGGTCACAGTAACAAGAGGGTCCGGGGAAGGGTGTTTCCTTGGCTGAAATACACACTTTAATTTCCAAAGGTTTGTGTGCAATTTCTTCTGTCTCTTCTTCCAAATCTTTATTATTAACTTCAACTTACACTGTGCATCAAGGCATTTTTTTTCAAGTGGCATGAAGAAGGGACGTGACAGTTGCCCAAACCAGGGGAACAAAAGGGTCTCACACCTGACATGACAAAAACACAAAGAGACTGCAGAAGGATTCCCAGGTGGCCTCAACTTTCTTTACATGAACAATTTATTGCACACTCATGATTGGCCACTCATGGAAGTTTGTGAGTCCTTTACATGATGTCGCCAACCTCCAGGATGTCTCCTACGCTTCCCCCAATAAAATTGCTTAAAATAAATAACAGAGAAAATGTACTATTTAAAATTATTGCATGATATTGTGGTCCACTAGATGGCGCTTTACATTTAATTTTATGGAGCATTGCCAAGAGGGGAAGTTTTCATTTACAAGTCACATGGTCACTTTTGGTCGTCATCTAAAGGAGATGTAGTCAATATGGAAAGACCCCTAGAAAAAGAAAAAAAATGATAAAGGTACAGGTTTATCCTTAATATAGGGATGCTCAATAACTGTTTCAGGCTAAAAATAATAAAATCGGGACTACTTATTGTCAGAACAATCTGTCCAAAAGAGATGATTTGGGATGAGCAGCCATGTTGAGAAATTGTGAGTCTTACCCCCAAGCATTGAACTGATTACTTCTTGGAAGATCACTTTGGGGCTGGCATCACATTTTGCCTGTCGTAGGGCTAGTGAATATTTGCAGTTTTGATTAGATTGGTAATGTTATATCTGACCTTGTGTACGTGACCTGCAGGGTTATTAGGCAAGATCACTTTACTATCACTTTCCCCATTCTTGTCGTGCTTAGATAAGGTTGTTTTAAAGTGACTATCTCCAAGGTTGACAGCTTTCTTGGGAGCCTACAGTGACTGTCCTACTGCCGAGCAGTCTGGTAATAAAGGATGGAGCAATTGAAAAATTTAGGACTGGACCAGCTATCCCCAGAATAAATAGTTCCTGGAGGACTCAGTCTACTAAAGCTGGGCAAAAGAGTGGGGATTAAAAATAGGGGGCTTTCTGTTCAATTCACATTTGATCCCAGAGAATTAAGCCAACTGAGGCACTTTGAGGAAACTTGTTAAACCTTCACAATTTGCTTTTCCCTTAGTAATATTAACTAGGCTTGATATTGTTCTCAGCAATAGATGTAAAATATGTGTATGTGTGTGTGTATTTCCAGACCAATACTGTAGTAGAGAAGTGCTGTGGCTCAGTGGCAGAGCACCTGCCTTGCATGTGGAAGGTTCTTTGTTCAGTTCCTGGCATCACCAGATAGGGCTGCTGCTAGTCAATGTAGACAATTCTTGGCTAGATGGACTCCTGGTATGACTCAGTACAAGGCAGCTTCCTATGTTCTCATATATCTGGCCTACATCTTCAGTTGCTTGCAGGAGTCATCTGTGCAAAGATGCAATGAGGTGTTCTTTCAAGTTTACGTGTCCTACGCTCCACCCTTCACTAGTGAAAGGGGTCTGCCGAGAGTCAAAATACAAAACCTTGTTTGACTCGAAGAAGGATGTGAAACTCACAGGGCAAGGAAAGAACACCATTTCCCAAGCACAGACAGAGATACAGAGCAGACGAACGTGAGTATGAAGCAATGAACTATCCAGGCGACTAGTTATTCATGTACTTCAAATGCTTTAGGCCCACTTTTCCCACATGAGTGATTCTCGTTATACTATCTGGATAACATATACCTCATTGAGACAAATCAGAGAAGAATTAAACATTTAAAACATAAAAATGCGAGCAGCCTGCCACAGAATCCACCAAAGGCAAGTTGAATTTTGTTTTTAGAAAAAGTTTAACAAAACCTGGAAACAACGCAAAGGCATGGATCTGCTGAGCTCAGCTGCCAAGGCCTTCTGAAGAGTCGTAGCTAAGGCAGCAAAGGGCCTACTTCTGCCTGTCACCATTTTCATTGGATTCAAGACAGCCCTCTGGTTTTCATCTGATTTAAGCCAGCTCTCTGATTCAAGCCTGCCCTGTGATACCGGGAGCAGAACCTGATTTCCCTACTGCATCTGCCACATGGGCTGATAAAAGGGAGAAGCAGTCCTTTGGATATGCAGATCTCGGGCTATGGAGTCACGGCTGCTTTTCTCAACAAAGTTCTGGCTCATTCTACAGCTTCGCAACACATTTGACTTGCATGAACAGCAATAGTGATAATTAGTCCCCTCCTTTCAACTCATTTTTTCATGACAGTGATGGCAACGATTGATTTAAACATGACCGCTCCGTGATTATCAGGAGCTGTCTGGGCTTTGCTACCATTTCCCGACGTTGGATCTGAGCCTGGCAGGAGGCTTGCAAAAAGAAAACCAAGAAAAATAAAAGCAGGAAGATGTAAGCGCTCTGCCTCTCAGGAGAAACAATGCCATTTGAAACAGTAAACGATTGTCCCATGTGGCTTCAGACGCAGTGCCATTAAAGGCAATAAGAGGCAGTGAAAGCTCATCTATAGAAAGAAAGGGTTCCTGTTGTGGTCAGACTAGGAGTTCACCTTTTCTTTTTCTTAAAGCAATGAAGTTGCTGAATGCTATGCAATGCACAGGTCTTTAGCTCCACAGCGTTGATTCTCTGGATCAGGGGCATTGGATTTCTTTCCACTCGAGGGCCAAATCCCATTTCAGAGAAGCTCTTAGGAGGTGCATTCCAATAGTGGGTTGGGCCTAAGGCAAAGGGGGCGGGCCCAAGGTACCAGAAATAAATCTCCTGCGAAGTCTTAACAGAGGCATTCAACCTCCTAAAATGGGGGTGAGGGGGTGGGGGAAATTGCATGAGAGCTGGGAAGCCACAAAACAACCTGGGGAAAGGGGATAGGGCCTGGTGCAGGGATATGTTCATCTAGGGAACCCCAGAGGGCCTCACTGGGATGGGTTTTGCCTCTATGCCTGAGTTTCTGCATCCCTTCTCTAGATACAGTCATGCACCACAGTGCACAAGCTGCTCCGTTCTGTGGTTGTGGTTACACATATGTAACCGAGGACCTCAGAATGTTGGCTGAATAAAGTGGGAGGGGCAAAAAATGGAGTGAGGGATGAGCAAAACTTGTGTTGAAAAAAGGTAGCGGAGGAGGAGGAGGAGGAAGAGGGGGGGCTGGAACGAGAGGAGGAGAAAGAAGGAGTTGAAGGAGAAGAGGGAAGAAAAGAAGGAGAAATCAACAACTTGAGAGAAGGACAAGGCGACAGGCTGCAGTTTACTGAAGTGTGTACTTCCACAAGAGAGACAAGCGACCAAGGACTAGAGACTAGGGATACACATCTGTTGCTGGTCCAGTAAACCGGACACTAACGTCTGCAAGAGAACTGTGGGTTAAAGAAAGGAGTTGATTCATAGTTGTGTTAATTGTTTTGTTCATGTTAGTATTTCTTAAACCTTCTTTATCAAAGAAAATTCTGTTAAATATTTTGTTGGTCTCTGGAGTGATTGCAATCTGCCTCTCCTCATCCTGGTAATAGAAACCTGAAACATTACACATATCCATGAATATTGCAAGCTGGATGAGAATCCACACTTCCATCCATCGCGTGTTGTGTGAATGGGTGCTGCTACAGTAGCTGCACGTCTAAATGCACATTGTATTCAAGCTTGAGTGCATGGCTGCAATGTAGCCATGTAATCTCCACACGGATGTGGATGTTGCTTCCAGATCGTTGTTTTCCTGGCACTGAAGTGGTGGCAGGATGTGAGCAGGCACATCGTGGACCTGTTTGAGCATTCGACTCATGAGAAGTAGAAGCTGAGCTGCTGCTGATTTATCTGAAATGTGTTTTGTTTTTCACTCCTGTTGTTGTTGTTGTTGTTGTTGTCGTCATCGTCATTGCTATTTAAATCTAGCTTTTCATTTTGAAAGTTCAGCCTCCTCCTGAGAAGGGCTAAACATTTTCAACCGTGTAACTATAAAACTTTGTGAGGCTGGAAGGAACTTGTAGGGTCTGTCCCCCAGCTCCCTGTGTTAAAGCAGGTTCTTCTAAATTTAGCACCTCATTAGATTAGCCTATTTTACCCACAAGCAGGGATCAAGGAAAAGTTGCACCATTCCAGAGCTGTCTTGAGTTAAAAGAGCATGTTCAATAGAATACAGTCAGCTGGCTCAAGCAAAGAAAGCTGGGAGGAGAAGATGAAAAAATGTACCATGCTGAATTAGAACCAGGATAATCCCTTCTTGTTCTTAATTTTGGGCTCACCTTCTACTAGTCTTAGAGCCCTATCCCAAGATGACCCTATCTGATAGCCGTTTGTGGCCCTCATAGATCTGGTAGGGGAAAAATCACTTCTAGTCTCAGGCTGTAATCCAGTGTGTACTTACTTGTGAGTAAGTCTGGTTGAATTCAGTGAAACACATGGGCCGGATCTACACTACTGCTTTAAAGCGCTTTATAACAGTTTTATAGCGCTTTAAAGCAGTTAAAGAGCTTTATAACTGTTATAAAGTGCTTTAAAGCAGTAGTGTAGATCCTGCCATGGTTAAGAATGGATTTGGGAGCATGTATGTACAGTATTCTTGAGGATTAAATACAGCTTCAGCTACCATTCAGACCATTCGATTACTATGGAGGTGCTTGGCAAAAATGCATAAAACAAAATATTGTTTGGCATTTCCATGACTTAGAGATGGCTTCCTTTCCTCAGTTCAACGACCCTAAAACACTGTTAAAAAGGGGGGGGCGGCGAGGAGCCAACATCCCCCTTTCTTTTCAGCTGTGGGGAGGAGGAAGAAGAGGGAAACACCAGGAAACACAGGGGGGGGAGATGCAGGAACGGGGTGCTAGGGGCGGGTGCATGCTGTGAAGTTCCAAAGAAAAAGAAATAAAAAAGTGGAGCAAGGCTCAGGAGACTCACAAAGCTTCAAATACGTTTTAAAAAGAATGGGGTAGGTGCAGGCACCGGTCCTGATCTGCCATGCACATTTGCACCTCCTCTCCCATAAAACAAGCTAGCTCCTTTGCATCGTGCAGACAACACAAAGGAGTGCAAATGTGGGGCGTTGAGGGATCACGGGGACAATGCGCCTCCATCAAGACATGGCCCAGATATCAATGCCTGGGCTGGTATGGACATATCAGGGCCCAGAAGGGCTGACACTGGTTGCCACAGCATCCTTTTTTTCTTATTTTATTTTTTAAAATCTCACAGTTAACGGGAGGTTGGGAAGGCATGTAGGTGGTTATAGTTTTTTTTTTTTACTTTATGTTTACTTTTACTATTTTTACTTTAAAAATATTGTTACTTTCTATAACAAAATGGTGCTTATCTCATTTGAAAGTCTTTAGCATCAGGGCAATGCAAGCAAAAACATTTCCCCCCCCGTGGTCATGATGATGACTTGGTGAATTAAGCGAATATAAATCATGAAATTCTGCACATGATCAGAAACTCTCTGTGGGAGTTGCCAAACTTGTTTTTGGGCTGTCTAATAAGACCATTAAGTCTGGGGCCTAAAATTACTTTAGCTGCACTGATGGTGCAGTTACCTACAACCAGCCATCAGCACTCCTGATGAACAAAATGGTTGGAGTGGTTTAACAGCTTCTAGACCCAGAATTGGGTACCATAGGCTTGGGCTCATCACTGGAAATTGTTTGGACTGCTCCCATCAGGCATGCTGCAGATGGCTGCCTGGCAGCCATCTGCATCCTGGATATTGTTGGGGAGAGAAAGGTCTCAGGGCAGCATCCCGCAACCATGTAGTGCAGCAGACTTGTGGCTCAAGCTCTCAGATGTTATTTACTGCCACACGGATCTGGAACAGCAACACAGGGAAAGGCTTTTTATGCATCTGTGGCAACCTTGGCCCAGAAATCGTTGTAAGTTAATCAGCTCCAACAAACGTGAGCCAAAGGATTGATCAGAAGCATTGGAAAATGTTGAATTTGGGTCAGTGTTTTGTGGATGGAGATGAGCAAGCAGAAAACTCTTGTAATGATCCATTTAGGAGGGTGGACTGATGCAGCTGAAGACCCACACCTGGCTGTGAAAGTCAGTTGCCATTTGTCACATTATGGTGCTGAGGCACTAGGAAAAAATAGATGAGCCAAAATATCTCCTTTTAAACCATCATTAAAGGCACAGGAGCTGGGCAGCACAGAGCATCTCACCCCTTGCCTTTTAGATTCTGGTTTCTCATTCATTGTTTTCAAACATTTTTACCTTCTTTAAACCTTTGTGGGCAAGGGGAAGTTAAAAATGGAAATAAATAATGTGGGGGATGATGGAGACAGTTATGCAGAAGAGCTGAAAGAACATGACACAACCGCATGTAACTTTACTTCCACCTCCCTCAATGCCCACTTTGATTCTCTCACAAATTTCAAATGACCTCTTTGCCTGATCAAGAGCGGGCCAAGGTTTAACCAGAATATTTAACCTGTTTGGGAATGTTAAGCTGTTTACACACAGCTAATATGACTCAAGGTGGTCACTCGGTATGGATTAAAGATTGAGAACAATCGCTACTCCTGTTACAAGGCCAGGCATACAAAGAGCCATTATGAATCACGGACAACAATCTTTGTTTATTACTGCTGGGCTGACATGCTGAAAGCCCCGCGCGCTGCATGCCAGCACAAAAAGCTTTGTTGCTTGTAGATTGTTTGTTTATGTAAATTGAAATGGTGCATTTTATTATGCAACAGAAAGACTCTAAATGACAAGGAAGGTGCTGATTGGATAGCTTCCTGGAAAGGGAGCACGAACAAATCTGAGACAAATCCTGACATTGTTATTCTATTCGGTGTTTTTGCTACGAGAACTTCAGGAGAAGGGAAGTTCGTTGACTCTTCAAGGATTTTTTTAAATAAATAAATAAATAAAACAAGCAGTTGTGGACGATCAATTGGTTTGATTTCTGCAGTGATTGTAGGATACTAGATCATCACTTGAAACGTATCCACAAGGAACCATTTGGATACTACAGGAATCATGACAGAAGATATCCAAGTTCCAACCAGCATGTCTGAATATAATCGGAATGTGCCCTCTGAAAAACCACAGCTCCAAGTCATTGATATTATCGATCAAATAGCAAATTCTGTTGAGCTATTTCCTTATGAAACTGCAGAGCCGAGTTCTGGTTCTCTACTTACACAAGAAAACCAGGAAGGAACCAATAACTTAGTAGAGAACACAGCATATGAAGTTTCAGTTGGGATGAAGGATCATGGAGGTAAAGTGCCATGCTTTAATATTTCCCCCCTCCAATTGTCTGGAGAATAAAATCATGAAATGCTGTAAAAAAAATCTATGTTTAACAGTTTCTCTCTTAAAATTTCCTTTCTGTTTTTATTTGTGTCAGTAAATATTATAAAGTCATTGTGTATGAATGAATAATATTGAGCGAAGGTTACTGACAATCGAAAAATCTGTTCAGCTATCAAAATTAATATCAATGAAAAAGCAAATGTGATTCTTGTTTTAACCTTGTTCTTGCCAAAATGAAGTGCTTTTAATTTTCATAAATTGTCTTGTCAAAATCAATGTGAAATGGCTTAATGTTTGCTGGATTTTGTCCAAGGCTCGGAAGTTATATTAGTTTTAATTGAATGTGCTTCTAAGTGGTTAATGTGACTAAAACAACATACTGCACTGGAAGTCAGTTCACTGATTGCTGTGGAACACATTTCTATTGTAAGGTGAAAGATTTTCAAGGTGAAAATTTCACTGAAAAGATAACTGCTGGTAAAGAAGTTTAAGCTACACTATAAGGCTGAAGGGATTAGTCATTGCTTTTGTAATCGCTCGTCGCTTTTTAGGAGATGTCACTTTTTTTTACTGTCTTGTATCTTCTAAAGGAAAGCCAGAGGGAAACAAGGAAGAAAAAGCTGACATCTCTTCCCAGAAAACAAGATATTGGGAAGAAGAATCTGGAGAAGGTGAGAAGTATTCTTGGATTTTGTATGTGGGGAGGGGGGAATCATGGCTTTTGCCAAGTATAGGCATGGTCTAAGCAAAGTTGAGACTGATTTTAATAGGCTAGTTAAAGAGATCCTTACACTGAAATCAACTGAAGTTACAGTCTTAATATTACGAGTTTGACTTTAGCTAGATTTTTGCCCTTTAGGAAGAGAACAATTATTTGGGAATATAACTAAAATTGGGGCCTATTTCCCAAGTGAAGTTAAGCAAATTTACATGAATAATTCAGGCCCCCATGATTGATCTCAGTGATACTTGAGGATACATGATTGCAGGGATGAGTGTGTGTGTGTGTGTGTGTGTGTGTGTATCTGTTTACATGTCCTAGGGTTGTGTATAGGGTTGTTTTGCTTCATATACATTCAGTTAACTAATATTATTCACTTGTTTGCTTCAGTTTACCCTTATTTCTAAAAATCATAACCTCACCTGCTCCATTAAGGGTGTGTGTGTGTGTGTGTGTGTGTGTGTGTGTGTGTGTAAGGGGAAGTAACCCAACAGCTATGGTAGAGTAATAACTTTATAAGACCAAAGCCAAATTTCACAAAAGCTGTGAGCAAGCCTCTGAGTTCTATAGAACTCTTCTTCAAGCTGGATATCCAAACATCAAGCACCTTGCCCCCTCAGACAGTGGGTCCTTCCAAAATGGTTGTAAATAGACAACATGTGTATTTAAACGCCATTTTCAGGAGTTTAAACAAGGCTAAAATAATTTAAGAAGAGAATTAGCCTAAGGCTGCGTTCAGACAATACAATAGTCAATGGTGACTTAATAGTCAACTCCATGGTGGTTGATTATCAAGAGGATACACCCAGCATGACATGATTATAACAATAAATCATGGTGCGAATTAAGGCCAGTGTCGAGTTGACACATCCCCTGCCTTCTCTCTCCTCCCCCCTCAGTCCTCCCACTGATATCCCATCAGCCATTGTGAGTTCTGCTGGCTGGACTAGAGCAGCAGCAGCCCCTTTGGTTGCTCTTGCCAGTGGAGTCTGTAGTCGCCAAAAATAACCAACAATGAAATTGCATTGGTTATTTCAGCCGAATAACCAACTGTGGTGTGAAAAAGTAGTGACAGATGACATTATAACCAAATGCTGACTATTTAACTCACTGTTGACTATTTAACCCACTGTTGGTTATTGTGTCATCTGAACCCAGTCTAAGTCTGGTCATAATAGATGCAATAGATACACCCCCCCAAAAAAAGTTAATTAGCGTTAATCGATGCACGTTTCCTTTGAGGTATGTTCCAGTTGCATTTAGGATTGCAAACTACAGACAGTGGGATGGGTGGGCAACTATGGGATATTCATTGGATTCAGGATATGTTGGGGAAATCTACACCTTTATCAATGGCTAGCTTTGTTGTCAGCCCTTTGGAGAACCCCACAAATGAAAAATGAATTTCCCCACATTCACACTGTGGCACAGTAACACATAATAAAACCTATTAAATAATATTTCACACACAAACTCTGAGGCACAGGCACTTTATCTTTAAATTGCAGGCAGCTTTTTACTACCTATCCAATTTAACCTAATTAATACTTAAGACACCACAGGCAAAAGTTGAATGGTGCATTTTGTTGTAACATTAAAACACCAATTAAGCCAGAGGGTAGCTGGAGAGGACAAGTGTGTGACACCCATCTCAATGATGTGGCCTCCCTTGGTTGGGTACAAGACAAGAAGAATAAGTGCAATACAGCCTGTAGGGATACAAGCATACAAAGCACACATGCTGACGGCTTGGGTGATTAATAACCCAGGTAGTGACTGGATGCTATCATTGCACAAGCCCCCTCTCCTCTACCCCAAATAACTACTGCACAGAATGATAGGGCTGGTGGGTATTTGGCTCACCTCTTCAAGGGAGCAATGGATGTGAAGCAGGTCAGCATCTCTGAAGCAGCAGCCTGCAAAATGGTAGAGATGCAGTGCTCATGGGCAACACTACATTTGCTGGAGAAAAAGTATGGAAGGATAACAGGGACAGCTGCTCTTTCTCTCTCTCTCTCTCTCTCTCTCTCTCTCTCTCTGTGTATGGGTACTAATTGGGCCTTGGTAATCTATTAAGTCAGACTCCCCCAAACTGATACCCTACAGAGATGTTGGACTACAGTGTGGTGTAGTGGCTAAAGTGTTGGACTGGGAGTCAGGAGATCCGGGTTCTGGTCCCCACTCAGCCATGGAAACCCACTGGATGACTTTGGGCCAATCACTGACTCCCATCCCAACCTACCTCACAGGGTTGTTGTTGTGAGGATAAAATGGAGAGGAGGAGAAGGATTATATACACTGCCTTGGGTTCCATGAAGGAAAAAGGTGGGATATAAATGTTGTTGTTGTTGTCGTTGTTGTTGTTGTTATTATTATTATTATTATTATTATTATTATTATTATTATTATTATTATTATTACTATTCCCAGCATCCACAGCTACCAGGATGGGGAAGGCTGTACTAAATTTAGTTAGTTTATTTGTTAGGCCTTTCCTCCAAGGAGCCCAAGGTGGTGTACATGATCCTCCTCCTGTCCATTTTATACTCACAACAAGCCTGTGAGGTAGGTTAGGGTGAGTATCAGTTACTGCCCCAAGGTCACCCAATGAACTTCATGGCTGAGTAGGGGCTAGAACCCATATCTCCTGTTGAACCCAGTCTGGCACTCTAGCCACTACACCACACTGGCTTCTAAATGATCTAATGCTTGTAAAACTGTTCCAAAATAACAGTTCAGTTTTAACGCTGGAGCATGCCCTTTGAAGGTTTGCTCACTCCAAAATCTCATGCTTAGCCACAAAGTCTCTACCTTGCATTGTTCAATGTTCTCCTCCAGTGCATAATGTTTATGGCTGGTTTAGATAGTCAACGTCTTGTTCATGAAAACGGCCTGACAGCCCATGAGCACATACTCAACTGAGCAAACATAATAACTCTCGTCCAACAAGGGATTGCCTCGTCTACTGAGGATTTTGTTTGGAAGTAGGCTACTGCACATAGACATCTTTGATGGATTGAACACCATGGGACCTGACATGTGGTGTGTATGTAGTTGCCTTTGCAAAAATGTGACATCCATCTTCTGGAGTGTTGTATATAGATCCCTACCCTAGATTGGCTTTATATGCACAGTTCACAGGCAACTTGGTGACCTCATGATGTTTTGGACTACAACTTCCAGAATTCTTGACCATTTGCCACACTGCCTGGGGCTTATGGGAGTTGTACAAAATATCTGGGGACACCAGATTGCCTACTCCTGGGCTGCCTGTGACATCAGCTTGGACAGTGTGGATAATTGGGGGGGAGGCGGTAGGAAGGACTGAGTCAGGCAAGTTAGTTGTAGAGTGTGTTTGGTGGGTTGATGCCTGCAGATCTGTCTGAAGGAACTAGCTGATTATGGTGCCAACCTGGCACAATTATGAATAACAATAATTAAACTTGACTGTTAATCTGGATTCATTTATAAGCTTCTAGAAAATCCTATACAGACTAATTAATTATTTGAGAAATAACACAATAGTGTTGTAGTTACTGGTCTTGAACTTGCTATGAACATTATTATTTTTTATTTATTTATTTATTACATTTTTATACCGCCCAATAGCCGAAGCTCTCTGGGCGGTTCTTCAACTTAAGGGTGCCAGAGGACTTCATTTTCAAGTCTTCTGAGCATAGGTACTAAACTCTCAAGAACACTTATAATATAGAGGGAAGTAAATGTTTGGATAGCCCATGCATATGTATATAAGGTATATTTGCCATTTACCTTTCTCTTACTTTGGATTTCCTAATAGTGGTTTGTCGTCCTTAAGCAAGGATGATAACACCACTATGCTGATCCTTATAGACCAATGTCTTATTTGAGGGGAGAAAAGTAAACACACGCTAATCCACACTGAGTGGTTGAATGTGTGTTGTTGTTGAATCATGTTTGTTGTTGTTGTTGTTGTACCATGGATTACTGTTTTCTGAATGTGCTTACAGTGGCTTGTTAACCATACAGCATGACATATTTTTCTGGAACAGGCCACCTTAAGAACCTATGGTTTGTTGTAGGTTTGTTCAGGGTGGTTAATAGTCCACCTTGTGGATGTTCAGACAACATGTTAACCAACAACCCATGGTTCAACAACAACCCACACTCAACCACCGAGTGTGGGTTAGCATGTTGTGTGAACAGTCCCAATGATAGTAGTTGGAAACTCCAAATGGAATTAAGAAAACATTTAACCAGCACCAGGACCTTTGTTTTACCTTGTTAATGAGCACAATGTTAAGGATCACAGTTTTGGCAAAACTGCCAGAACTCGTGTTGTTCATGCAATGTGTGCTCACATCTAACTCCAGTCCTGGAACTGGTACTTTAGTAGTACTTGCTTCCATTCCCAACGTGACATATGGGGGCAGAAAGAGGTCTTGGCCCTGGAGATGACTGCCTCTTTGGATGGTACCATCTTTGGATGGTAACAGGTGGGGAATAGATGGATGACTTGCTAGTAGCGTTTGACCAAGACCTGATAGAGCTCATAGATACAGGTGACATTTTTGCTTGTTAAAATTTTGTATATTTATTTATTTATTTATTTATTTATTTAATTACATTTATATACCGTCCCACAGCCGAAGCTCTCTGGGCGGTTTACAACATTTATAGATCTGAAATAAAACTATTTAGTGGTTGAAAAGTACTTAAAAAACAAATCATGAATTATGAAATTACTGGCTAAAAGCAATTCTATACTAGATAATAAATTCCATTCTGATCTACTTGGAAGTCAGTCCCGTGGAATTCCCAGGTAACTGGGTTTAAGATTGCAGCCTTAAAAACTGCATACTTGGAATGTCATTCAGGGGTCTTTACAAAGGTCCTGACACCTCTTTAGTCTATGTTCTACAGCAGGGGTGTTGAACCTCTTTTAGCCTAAAGGCCGGATTCCATATGGGAGAAGTTCTTCAGGGGCGCATTCCAACAGTGGGTGAGGCTGAAGGAAAAAGGGGTAGGGCCAAAGCCAAAGGGGTGGGGCCCAAATCCCCAAAATATCAGCCTATTTTAGCATAAAGCTCTTACTGCCAGTAACTGAGCTTTAGGAGAGGTATTTCAAGCTTTTGGAAGGGGCATAAGAAGCCAGGAAACCACCAAACAATGGGTGACCAGGGAAAGGAGATGAAGTCACGGGGAAGAGGGTGGGGCCATCTTGGGAATCCCAGAGGGCCGGACAGGAACCCCAGGAGAGCATATTTGGCCCGAGGTTCTGCACCTCTGTTGCACATGGAAAATATCTGCAAGTCATGTGCCTTGTTTGTGTGTAGCTCTGTGTCGTATGATTAACAATATCCTAATTAGCTTCTGTCCTGATCCACATAGCTCTTCCTCCTGTAGAGAAGAATCTGGTTAGTATTGCTAAGCAAAACATGTTTGTGGATCTCCACAGATTTTCCCAGTTCATGCTGCTCACCTTAATGTCCCATTAAGATTCCCTAATATGTGTGCATAGGTTTGCAACCGTAGTCCCATGATTGAAAGCACTATAGGTGCTACTATTGAATTTAAGAGATGTCTGACCAGTTCAAACAAGAAATGTATGGATGGTGGTCCTAAGCCACCAGAGCTCTGCCCTTTCCAAAGTAGGGTATGACTCTTCCTACCCAAAGAGGGTTTTTCTTCTTCTTCTTGTGCAGGAGGTTACCAACCTGGGGTGCTGTCTTCATGGTGTCAGGTTGGTGCCGCCTCCCTCTGAAACTCCATACTTTCCCTCTCCCAGGGTGGTGCTGGATAATCCCAACATCAAGGAGGGAGCGTGGGGTTTCTGGGCGGCCACCGTGTCCCAGATCCACCCTCTTCCTAGTGGAAGGCAACCACTCAGATTGGCCCCAGAGTGATTTCAGATGGTGGAAGTGTCATACTGATATGATTCTGATTGAAAAAGTCAGGGAAAATCCATGACTCCCCCCCCCCTTGATTTTTAAATCTGCAGCTTCATGGGAAAGCCCTGCAGTGGCTGTGAAGCTGCACAACACAGATCCACAGCCACCACAGGGCTTTCCCCATGTATCGACAGCTCCCTGGTGGCCTTCATGTATTTTGGACTACAACTCCCATAAGCCCCAGCTAGCATAGCCAATAGTCAGGAATTATGGGAGCTGTAGTACAAAACTTCTGGAGGGAATCAGGTTACCTACCACTGTCCTAGTGTCTATATTAGGGAGAGATTTTGATGCCTCCTCTTCTCCCTGATTAGTGCAGAAAGCTTACAGAAATGTGACCTCGTAGTTCAGGCTGAATGGAAGGTTTTGGCTTTCACCATGCCTGCTAAATGTGTGATTTCACAACCTTCACATTGCATTAATGCCAGTTATTTGCATTTTGCCTAACAAGACATGGCAAATCATTCCATATATTTAGAGCGGCTTTAACTCTATGTCAAAAGCCATCATTATCCAGTGCCAACAGAGGGACACCAAGGGATGCTGTTTCATCAGTTTTTCAGAACTTACAGATGTGCATTGAACTTTTATCGAATGACTTTGGGCAAAATATTCCAGCTCCCGCAGAAGCTGCCATGGGAAGCCTAGCAAAAAACAATCTTACATCTCAATCCACAATTCCTTGTGGTAATCACATCCCAATGATAGTGTTTGTTCGTTCAGTCTAAGCCATCCTTCCACAACCTGGTGCCCTTCAGATGATTTGGACTACAACTCCCAGCATTCCTGATCACTGGTTAGTCTGACTGGGGCTAATTGGCCAGTCTGGCTGACCAAGAGGCTGTCTTGACATCATGGCTCCTGGGTGGCTCCGAATCTGCACTGCATCACCCTAGGGCAAAGAGTCAATGATGTGCGGCTGAAAATTCGGGGACTTACTCAACTTTTCCAGCCAGAGCGAGGGCAGCCTGGCTCTTCCGCTGGTCTGTCCTCATTTGAAGCCACTCCAGGGGCATTCCTGGGCAGAAGGCAACCTCCTATTGGTTGCCAGAAGCTGGGGGAGGGGCAGGGGGCAGGCGTGGTGAGCCTAATGGCCGCCGGAAAGCCCGCGCTGCCTCCCATCATTAGGACAGGTTGCCGCCTGACCTAATGATGAACGTTGCGTGAAGACAGCCCCAGGTTGAGGAAGGCTGATCTAGATAACATAATGGACACTGACTTTCTCCAGTTCCTGAGCCATTGTTCTGTCTAGCAAGCCACACTGTGTCTCCAAGATGAGACGGTTGATATCTGGCACAGAGGTCATAGGTGGAATTAATGCATTCAGGAGGGTGGAGTTACCAAGAACTATATATTCTACCTCATACTTTTTTTGTTTGTTTGATTATCAGGTATTTGCTGAACAAACCAGCATCAAAATTGGCTTTTTCCTCTGCCTGGACAAAACATGGCAGCTAGCCTCCTCCTGACTAGCCAAAACTTTACTAGGCTCCACCAACTGATCAGATCTATTTTTTTAAAAAAAATCCCTGGCAGGAAGCCCTATTGGGAGGGTAATTCTAAGAAAATTAATTTCACCCCAGCTAATGTGAGGATGGCACCTAAGCTCCGAGGGACCTGGGAATTCTGAGTGAAGTGGGAGTGGCAGATGACATCACCATCGCTAACAATAAAAAAAGAGCCAGTGTTTTGTTTCTGCGAGCTGTGACACCACTACACCCATTCTAGTGTAATGTAGAGTAAGTCCATTGAACTCATGAGTAAGCATATATAGGGCCCATTCAAACAACACACTAAGCCGTGATTAGGTCACTAAACCTTTTGCAGCAAATAGTTAGTGAGCGTGTTTAAACCATGGTTATGGAATGGTTCACACGACACGCTATGTCATGGCTCACATGACATGCTAAGCCATAATGTTTAGCTCAAAATGCTTAACCGCTGTGGCTTAGCGTGTCATCTGAACAGGGTCATTGGCTGGTACTATCAGTCTTTGAGGCATTACACTTTCCCTAGCTCTGCTATACTGTGACCACTGTTATTTGTTATAGGGCTCTGTGGGGAAAGTCATCCCGTAAGCACCCAAGAACATGAAGCAGCTAAGCAGGAAGAATGGGATGTACGGCAACCTCAGGATGAAAAGGCCTACAGCACTAATGAGGCAGAGGAGGATCAGAAAGAAGCACAGTTGAGTGAACCCAAGGAGCACATAAAAGAAGAAACACAATTAGAAGCAAACGAGTACCCAACAGAGGAAGATTCAGATGGCACAGAAGAAGGAATGCGAAAGGAAAATAATGAGGATTCTCATAAACCAAGGCAGGAGGGTGACAGCAACAGCAAGGATTTCTTTCCTACCAATCCCAGCTGTAACTCCCAGACTGAGAAGCCCGATGAGCAGGCAGGCTCAATGAAAAAAAATGATATCTCCAGGCATAGTTATTCTCGATACAATACAATATCTTACCGGAAGATCCGGAAAGGAAACACAAAACAGAGAATTGATGAATTTGAGTCCATGATGCATTCATAAACTGAGGCAGAGAATTTGATCAACGTGCTGCAATTCCTTCCCTTCCCTCCACCACATCCGCCCCCAAGGCCAGACATTTCTCCACCTGTAATATCAAGTTATTAAAATGTCTTTTGCGGCTTTGATTCGACCTAACTTAGTAATGACTAAAGGTGTAGCCTTAGGCACACTCGGGAGTAAGCTTCGGTGACCTCACTGAAATTTACTTCCAAGTAAATATGCACAGGACCAGGCTGCATGGCTGCACATTTATCTGGGAGTAAGTCTAGATGCATATAATGACACCTACTTCTGAGTACCCATATATAAGTCTGGGGTGTAAGGTTCACTGAAAAGAACAGAATGAGTTAGTCATGACTAATGTCAGCCCTATTGCTAAGTGGGACTTAGTCGCAACTCAGTTTAGCTGGATCGGGCCCAAACTCGTGTCATTTGACTATATGCCTAAAAAATGTAACCACTTGTATTTTGTTCTGAAATAACAAATTTAGGATCTAAATCAACAGTCTGATAAATTTAACATAGCTTTATTGTAAAGATATTTTAAAGAAAGATTTATGTAAACGAAAGATGTATGTTTCTGTCCAGTTTCAGTACTGCTATTGAGGAAATAGACTGTTTTGGACTAACTGGTAATATTGTAAAAGCATACAAAATAATCAAGACGGTTGTCCATTCTGGTGATTTCCTGACAAATAGATTAGCTTTGAGCCTAGTTACAATAATAAAATGTTAATGATGTAATTACCATGTTCTCTGTTCGAACGGGTTTTGTTACTATGGAATCTGTCACATTGACATCCCACTGCTACTTTTAGAATGGCCATTGGAAAAAGAGGAGCGCATAAATGCATGTGGTAATTTTATCTTGAAAGTAGCCTGTCATTGGTCTGCACCATTAATGGTTATGTAGGAGAGGGATTTTCATCAGATGTAGCTTTTATGATGAGCTACACCTGCTGAAATTGCCTGGTCTACACAGCTATTAAAGGCTCAGGAGCCCTATCCTCTTTGACCTCTGCTTAGGAGTAGGGCACACTCCTATGAACACTTACGTGAGAGTAAATCCCCCTGGATTCAACTATCTTCTGAGTAAATTAGGGTGACCATATGAAAAGGCGGACAGGGCTCCTGTATCTTTAACAGTTGCATAGAAAAGGGAATTTCAGCAGGTGTTATTTGTATGTATGGAGAACCTGGTGAAATTCCCTCTTCTTCACAACAGTTAAAGTGCAGGAGCTATACTAGAGTGACCAGATTTAAAAGAGGGCAGGGCACCTGCAGCTTTAACTGTTGTGATGAAGAGGAAATTTCACTAGGTTTTCCATATATACAAATGACACCTGCTGAAATTCCCTTTTCAATACAACTGTTAAAGATACAGGAGCCCTGTCCTCCTTTTCATATGGTTACCCTAGAGTAAATGTTATTTTGGATTGAGATTCATCTAATTTTATTAATAGTAAATGCTGTTAGGTCTCAATCTAGAGTGGCCAGATGAAACAGAGGACAGGTGTCCTAAACCTTTAATAGCTGTGTAGTTGAGGGAATTTCAGCAGGTGTAGCTTGTCATGCAAGTTACACCTGCAGGGAAAAAAAAAGGCTTCTACACAACTATTACAGGTGCATTATGCACCATTAATTAAATTAGTCTGAAACATGCTACCAGAAAAAAAAATGTAATCCAGATGGGTTCATCTCATAAATAATCATATGTCCACTATTCTTGCAAAACTCTGTAATTTACTAGCAAATGCTGTTTTATCACATTTAAATCAGCATCTGATACCATCAGCACTGCAACTGATATCCATGTTGACATACTGTATAACATTTGTACATCTGCTGTTAACATATATGTATGTCAACGGTTCCCATTCCGTAGTTGGTACATTGAGAATATTTTGAAAATGCAGGACTGCATATTATCAAGTCTTAAAGATTTGGGGCTCCATCCTTCACTTGCACAATTGGAGTTCCCTTTCCTCTCCTCTCCCTGAAACCCCTTGGGCCCCCTCCAATTCTAAATCAGAGGGTCAAGGATGAGGGAGGGTGGTCAGGTGCAAAAGAGCCCAGGGCTCCTGAAATTTTGACAGCAGTGTAGACAAGAGAATTTCAGCATGCAAGCTAACCCTGCTGAAAATACCTCTTCTACACAACTATTAAAGGTGCAGGAGCCCTGTCCTCTTTTGCATCTGGCCACCTTAAGCAGGAATCTCTATCACCAGCAGTGTCCATTTTGCTGGTCGATGTACTCAATTGGATGCAACAGTATTTAAAAGAAAAAAGGGTATAAACTGAATTTTCCACTACCCAAACGAGAATAGGTGCTTTTCCTTTCTCCCACTCCTATAGTTTAGTCAACAGAATGAACTGAAACTGAAAAGTCTTTTAAATAGGGTGACCATATGGAAAGGAGGACAGGGCTCCTGTATCTTTAACAGTTGTATAGAAAAGGGAATTTCAGCAGGAGTCATTTGTATGCATGCAGTACCTGGTGAAATTCCCTCTTCACCACAACAGTTAAAGCTGCAGGAGTCCTGCCTAGTGTGACCAGATACAAAAGAGGGCAGGGTTCCTGCAGCTTTAACTATTGTGATGAAGAGGGAACTTCCCCAGGTACTGCATGCATACTGAAATTCCCTTTTCTATACAACTGTTAAATATACAGGAGCCCTGTCCTCCTTTAAATCCCATCGAAGATTATTTCCAGCAGGTAAAACATAGAGCAATTGTGTTAACGAATTGGATTATACTATTTATTGAATCAGTTGCATTAGGGACTGAGGATACAATGGAAAAGAGAACAATTTCCAGGATGTAAAAAAATAAAGTTTCAGAGGATCATCAAACAGGGAGGAAATTGCGTTTCCCTATCCGTTGCTTTGTCTCCTACCTCTGTCCCACAATAGTGATGAACAGCTTCCTCTTTCTTCACATGGGGAAGAAAGAGGAAGCACGCAACGATCATGTGGCCCATTCAGTGAGCGTTTTATCATGTAGCTTCTCCTGCACACAGCAGGAAATGATGACAATTTTAGTTACAGCCAAAACACTGCCCAGAGAGCTTCGGCTATTGGGCAGTATAGAAATGAAATAAATAAATAAAAATAAATAAATAAATACCCTAGATTTTCTGGGTCTTTTTTTGTGATGGAAAAAAGAGCAGAAGGAGCTAGAGGTGGACAGTGTCGTCAAAAGGACCCACGAACATCCATGAGTGGCCAGTAATGAGCATGTTATAAAACTTTTGTCAGATGACGCTCTTATTCCTCAAAGTATTTATTAATTTTATTTATTGCATTTATATACCGCCCCATAGCTGAAGATCTCTGGGCAGTTTACAAAAGTTTAAAACAGTAAACATTAAAAACAAATATACAAAGTTTAAAAGTAGCCCAAAGAAGGAATTTTTATCTTATTTTCTTACATTCTGGAACTTGTTCTCTCTTTTCCATTTGATTAGGGTGACCATATGAAAAGGAGGACAGGGCTCCTATAACTTTAACAGTTGCATAGAAAAGGGAATTTCAGCAGGTGTCATTTGTATATATGGCGAACCTGGAGAAACTTCCTCTCCATCACCACAGTTAAAGCTACAGGAGCTATACTAGAGTGACCAGATTTAAAAGAGGGCAAAGCACCTGCAGCTTTAACTATTGTGATGAAGAGGGAATTTCACCAGGTCCTCCATATATACAAATGACACCTGCTGAAATTTCCTTTTCAATACAACTGTTAAAGATACAGGAGCCCCGTCCTCTTTTCATATGGTCACCGTACATTTGATTATATTGGATTTTCTCCAGTATTGCCTGACTCTGAGGACTAGGGATAACCATCTAAGCAAGAATAAGTAGGGGAAACATTTTGGATTCGTAAGTAGAGTTATAAATGTTAGTTTCCATGTCCATTTTCTGAACGTCTTTAGCAGGTTCTCTTTTAAGACACACAACCATTCTAACATGGCAGTAGTCAGAGAAAATCATCACTTTTGGATGAGGTGAACTGGTGGTAGCAATGAAAGCGACCCATGAGAAGTTGTCTGGGGGGAACTCCAAGCAAGGAATAGAGCTCTAGAACAGCAACCATTTACATGCCATTTGGAAGAGTTGTACAGTTGAACTAATGTTCCTTTGTTGAATGCCTACTCCCTGTTCGTCATTTATAAAGTTTTGAAGAGAAAAAGATTATTAGTTTGACTATTTTTTATTAATAAACCCGCTGAATTTTTTGGGCAACCAAGTACCTCTTAGCTATGCCTTTGTATTTGCAAATGTCTACCACATATTCTATGGAGTTCTATATGCTGTCTTTCTTTAATTAGCAAAAAGCAACCTGTGGAAACTGCAATTGGAAATGGACGAAGAATGGGTTCAGCGGCAGAGTTTAATATTTTCCCTGCCAGTATGCCACTCCTTGCTGGACAAACGGTAGCGGGCTGTGCAGTGGGGCT
The DNA here is from genome assembly GCF_023053635.1 of Elgaria multicarinata webbii. NCBI lineage: Eukaryota > Metazoa > Chordata > Lepidosauria > Squamata > Anguidae > Elgaria > Elgaria multicarinata. The sequence continues at coordinate 50,453,299 of NC_086172.1, forward strand.
TACTTCACCACATCAGCCATTGACTGGGCAGGAATCCATTGCTGTAGGCCATGAAACTTTCAGGTGTCATGTAAACTGATTAAACATACTGTGGTCATTATTATAAACCTTACGTGTGCCAGGTTTCTTCTGTGCTTGACAAACTCCACAGAAAATAGATGTAGTAAAAGTGTACTAAAACAAAGAGTGAAATTAGTGTTAGGGTTGGAACTGGAAGCTGGATTTATAGAGGCCCATGACAAGCATTACTCAGAAGAGGCCTATGTTATTATACTACTACTAAAGGGTTCTTTCACAATGAGGTTCACATTTTTGGCAAGATCAAATATTGTTTTGGTTTTTTTTTTTGTTCATCATAGAAGGCAATTCTTTATTGTTTAAATAAAAAAAGACAGTTCTGTATTGTACAAACTAAACACTAACCTCATTGTACCGATGCAAGTTGTTTATTTGCCCTCTGGTTTGGATAAGCACAGAGGATATCTCTTCCCAAGTTATAGTATTGTGGTTATTATTACTGTTGTGCTGTATGTAACAATATGAAAGAACTGCTAGATTCAGCCTGAGTGGGTTGTGTTGCCTGGGAAGAACCGGTGTGTGTGTGTGGCTACAATGATGCTTTGCTCACTGATCCCCCCCCAACCCTGCAGCATCACTGCTGCAAGGTGACATTGATAGACTTACACGGCAGGAGGGAGCACAGGCTAATTGGCCAGGAAAAATGGCAGCGCTGTTGACCAACGTTGGGAAATGGGGAGGAAATGGAGGGATCAGAAAACTGCAAAACAACAACAACAACAACTTTTTTGGGGGGGGCAACTCTGTGCAACTTTGAAAGCCTATAGCAGCGCAGACGCACTGCTACAGTTCATTTAATTTCTTCACCACTTCCCTTACTTTCTTCATTACTGCCCTTAAGTTTCCCCAGAGTTCCACATTGCCATGGCGGCCATTGCTCTAGGCTTGTCAAGCCTGCCCCCTACCCTGCATTCCCACGCCTACCCTGCACTGGGATACGCCCCTGGTACTCCCACTTTCTAACCCTGAACTGAAACCACAGGCGAAGAAACAGTGGTGACATCAGAGCAATGGTAAAAGCGGTGGTAAATCAACACTTAGAAAAAGTGGCAATTTCGTGTGGGAAAGCCCGATGTAGCTACGAGTTGGCGTCTGCATCATACAAACGACAGGGCACAAATGGGCAGCCACAACAGGGTATTTCAAGCATATAGACAAGCCCCAGGGAGTAGTTAAGGGTAACACCCACTGGCTTTGACATAGCATGATTATACATCCTTAAAAGCTGGTTAGACACTTCAAATGGAATACTGGGGTTCACTAGGTGGATAGGGATAAGGCTGCAGCTGGTACCACAGTCTAACTGAAATGATCATGCTTTTCCCCCCAGGCACATGGTTGCATACAATTGTTTATATTGTCCTGTTGGCGTTTCCTGTGGCATGTTTACTACTTGATCTGTTAGACACAGAATGTCATCACATTCACTGTCACTCTAGCTTTGGGCTTTTTGTTTTGTTTTGATAGACACATGGATGCATCGAAGTTAAGTTTGTCACAGTTGTCACATTTCTTCCCATAAACTGGGCAAATCTCTTTTTGTCTTGCATGTTTCACCACACAATACTTGCATTGCTCTTTGGTGTTCACTGTTGTCCTTTATATCTCATTTCTTCCTCTCTTTCTATTGTGCAATATGGACAGGTTCTACTGTCTGTCCTTCCAAGGCTCTAATCCTATATTTGTACAACTCAGCTGTCTTGCAAATCTCCAAATCTCTTTTCTCTGAGGTCAAGACTGCTTCCCTCAGCAATCTCTCTCATACTGGGATCACCCATATTCCACACAGTATCCAGTTCCTTATTAAGGAATCTTTAATATCTACAAAATTGCAACTGGCTGCTTACATCTTTAAATTGATGCAATATTCCTCAATGCTTTCCCTATTACTTGGTTCTGTATGAAAAAGCAGTATCTTTCCACTGTTTCATTCTTTCAGGGGTTGCAGCGGGCATCAAAACAATCTATTACTGCAGCCAACGTAGACTGTGCTCCGGGAATGTTTGCACACAGTGTCTCACTTATTTCTTTTCCCCTTTCTCCATTCAAATATAGAAACACTTTCATTTTCACAGGCTCCTCATCTCCCACTGCAGTGCCCACATAGAGATTAAATCCCTCTTTCCAGGTTTTCTATGCTTGGGCAAAGTTCTGAGCTTGCAGGTTTAATGTTGTTGGTCGCTCCAGGCCCTCCCTTTTCTCCTTCTCCTTCTCTTTCTTCTTCTATACATGGCCTTGTCTTCACAGTGCCAAGTTGGCTCTGCCTTCCTCCAAAATCTTATTCCCCTGCAGTGGCGTCAGATTGGCCCCGAAGCGATGTCTGACAGCGGAAGAGCCTGTTGGGGTAAGTTCCTGACTTTTTCAATGCACAGCTTTGTGGGAAAGCCCCACGGTGGCTGCAAAGCTGTGGCTGCATTATATAACGGACGCAGCGCAGATTCACAGCCACTGCAGGGCTTTCCCCACATACAGACAACACCCAGGACTCAGTCACCGTTGCCATCATGTTCCAAAGTTGGTGGATGGCACCCACATAACTAAACAGACTCTTCCTTCCAAACTTAGAGCGTCTCTACATTAAGGGGAATTGCATTGTTTTCCAGAGGCTGTTGTGCTTCCTGGTTCTTGGCGTGATTGATATGAGCTGATTACATGGGAGGAGAGGGGTGACAAGCTGGAAAATCCTGCTGTTTCCCAGGACTCCTTTAAAGGTGTGAGTCAAGGGAGCACCTCCCACCCTCCCTGGTATGTGTGCAAGGGAGGGGAGGGGAAGTCTTGCTTTCCTAGGTTAACTTGTGCTGTACTCTTCCTTACAACCCCCAGGAAAGCCAGGACTTACTTCTGAGTTGATGTAAGATTGTGCTTCAAGTCTGCAACCCTAGGCATACCTACTTGGGAGTAAGCCCCATTGAACACAATAGGACTTATTTCTGAATAGACATAAGATTGCATTGCAAGTCTGTAACCCTCAGCACTTACTTGGGAGTAAGCTGCATTGAACTTAAATGGTTGCTCTTGGTGGAGTGGGGGATCAGATCTGCCACCCTTTGTTGTAGGGAGGCATAGTTCACCCTTCTCAACCCCAACCGTGGCTCACCTCTTTCATCCGCTACCTTCGCTCTTGTTCCCGGGCAGCTGAACGCCTTTGGCGTAGGACCAGGGACTGGGCGGACTTTGTCCATTACAAATTTGTACTCTCCTCTTTCTCTTCTGCTATTTCATTGGCCAAACAGCAGTATTACTCAACATTGACCCAGTCAAATGCTAGGCATCCTCAGCAGCTCTTTGCGTCCTTCAATTCTCTTCTGAAGCCTAATCCACCATCTCCCTGCCTCTCTGTCTGCTAATAACTTTGCCTCTTTTTTCAATGCTAAAATCCAAACTATTCGCTCTGATCTGGCCAGCTCTGCTCCTCTTCCAGTTCCTGTTCCTCATCTGTCAGTTCCTCCTGCAAATTTCTCTGCATTTCCTTCGGTCTCAGCTGATGAACTGTCTATAATACTGCGCTCTTCGAAGCCTTCCACTTGTTCTCGTGATCTGATTCCTTCTCGCGTCTTTATTAATCTTATCCCTGCTATCCTCCCTTCCTTGCTTCATATTATTAATTTTTCTCTGTCCTCTGGTTCATTTCCTTCTGCTTTTAAACATGCTACAGTCTCTCCTATTCTCAAGAAACCTACTCTTGATATGCTATCTTTGTCTAACTACCAACCTGTCTCTTTGTTGCCTTTTGTTTCAAAGATCCTGGAGCGTGTGGTCTACTCTCGTTGTCTTGATTTTCTTTCTAGTAACTCTGCTCTGGATCCTTTTCAATCTGGATTCCGTCCTTTGCATTCCACTGAAACAGCCCTTACTAAGATTACCAATGATCTTCTTATGGCTAAGTCTAAAGGCCTTTATTCCGTTCTTATTCTCCTTGATCTAACTGCAGCCTTTGACACGGTTGATCATGATCTTCTTTTAGATTCCCTTCATGACCTCGGATTTTGTGGCTCTGTCTATAACTGGTTTGCCTCCTATCTAGCGGGTCGCTCTTTCAGCGTGTTGGCTAATGGCAGCTCGTCTTCTTCTTTTCCCCTTTCAGTAGGGGTTCCGCAAGGCTCGGTGCTTGGCCAGTTGTTGTTTTCTTTATATATGTTGCCCTTGGGTAATCTTATTCAATCTCATGGCCTCCAATATCATCTGTATGCCGATGATACACAATTATATCTTTCATCTCCGGATCTTTCTCCTGATGTCACGATCGTATCTCGGCATGTCTTTCAGATATCTCAGCTTGGTTGCTTCATCGTCGTTTGAAACTTAATATGGCAAAGACCGAATTGCTTGTTTTTCCTCCTAAACCTTCTCCTCATCTCCCATTCTCTCTTACTGTCAATAATGTTACGCTTACTCCAGTCAAGGAAGCTCGTAGTCTTGGCTTTATATTTGATTCCTCGCTCTCCTTTATTCCTCATATTGAGGCAGTAGCTAAATCCTGTCGTTTTTTCCTGCATAATATTGCCAGGATTTGATCATTCTTGTCTGTCTCTTCTGCCAAGACTTTTGTTCATGCATTGGTTATTTCTTGGTTGGACTACTGCAACCTTCTTCTCACTGGCCTTCCTTCTTCTCACATCAGTCCATTGGTTTCTGTTCACCACTCTGCTGCTAAGATCATCTTCTTGGCTCACCGCTCTGACCATGTTACTCCACTGCTGAAATCTCTTCATTGGCTTCCTATTCACTTCAGAATCCAATATAAACTTCTCCTGTTGACCTACAAAGCTTTTCACTGTCTAGCTCCTTCCTATCTCTCCTCTCTCATCTCACACTATTGCCCCGCTCGTGCTCTTTGCTCCTCTGATGCCATGTTTCTCACCTGCCCAAGGGTCTCTACTTCCCTTGCTTGGCTTTGTCCATTTTCTTCTGCTACCCCTTACGCCTGGAACGCTCTTCCAGAACATTTGAGAACTACAAGTTCAATCGCAGCTTTTAAAGCTCAGCTAAAACCTTTTCTTTTTCCTAAAGCTTTTAAAACTTGATTTTGTTCTGACTTTATACTGCTAGTTTTACCCTACCCTGTGCCTGTTTGGTGCATTCTCTTCCCCTCCTTATTGTTTTATTATGATTTTATTAGAATGTAAGCCTATGTGGCAGGGTCTTGCTATTTACTGTTTTACACATTGATGGTGCTATATAAATAAATAATAATAATAATAATAATAATAATAATAATAATAATAATAAATTTTACCCTGTTCTCCCTCAATTGCAGACACAGAGAAAGTCCCTCCTCGGCAAGTTCATAGCACAACCCCAGCTTACACACTGCCGATTTCACACCATTAGGGTTTATTCCAGCCTTTCGCTTATCTATTTTAAAGTGGAATAAGCAGGGGAAGACATCCTGGCTGACGCTGATGTTGTCAAAACAATGCACAAACTTCGATGAGTCGCCAGTCACAAGCATGCTTTATTTTACTCATGTGAAGCCCTTACAAGTTTTATTCAAAAGCCTTTCCACTGAGCTTTTTGAAGCTGTAGCCACTCTCTCCTCAGGCCAGAAGTACTGGAACTTGCCCTTAATTACTTCCCAGTTCCTCCCAGGAAACAAAGCCCACTTAGGCTCAGTCCAGCAGACCACGTGGCCCATTCAGTGGGTGTGTTTTTTCATGCTGCTTATCCTGCACACAGCAGGAAATAGTGGCACATTTTGCTTCCCAGACAAAAATTGGATTTACCTGGGTCTATTTTGTGATGGAAAGAAGACCAGAAGGAGTTGGAGATGCATGGGAGGCAGACGTCGTCGTCAAAAGGCCTGCGAAAAACCGTGAGTGGCCAGTAACGAGAGTGTGATAAAACTATCATCTGATGACTCTCTAAATCTGACTGGCTATATGGCATCATCATGAAGCCTTTCAGAATATGGGTAATTCTACTGACCCTCACTGTGATTGGCTTCTTGAAGTCATCATGTAGCCACATCTGACTGCATGTAATATAATTACATTGCTCATGGGATCATGAAACCACACTCCCCACAGTGGTTCCAAAATGCTTCATATGCAATAACTGGTATGAAAGAAAGAAAAAATCCCAGTGACAGAATACTTCAAGTTGTCTGATATAACTAAGTACTAGCAGTACAATTTTTTTTTACAACCCCCCTGATTTTTTTTTAAATAAAAAGTTCATTTCTATGATGTGTAATAATCTTTTTTGTTTGTTTTAAATAAACAAAATTTAATATGATTTTAGAATAGAGAATTACCGACAGATAAAAGGTACAATGTGAACACCGAGGAAGAAATGTGTCTATAAAAAGGCACATACACAAATCACATTATATAAAAGATATTTGCTCACTTATATAAATATGTACATCCTTGTTCAAAAATTAAAATTAACAGTCATACATGTCTACCCAGAAATAAGCCTCAATAAGACATATTCCCAGGTAAGTGTACATGGGATTAAACCCTAAGGCACCACTCTCTCAATTCATATATAGACGTGGATTAATCTCTGAGCTGTTTACATTGGGTTGGATCTAGATTCTATCATGCTTAGAGTAAACCTATTGGAATTATTGAGATTTAATTTTGTTATGACTAATTTAAGTTCCACTGATTTCAGTGGGTCTGATTGGAACATGACAAAGTCTGGATCCAACCCATTGCATAGTACATATTTAAAATTCACAGCAGATCAGGCCATTCAAAAAGCCATTGCATAAGTTTTTTTTAATTTTTATGTGCTACTAATTCAGATTAAAAACAAAAACAAACCATGGGTATTAAAATCAAATGAATAATTTTAACTCCAGGAATGAAACATACACAGGACTCTTCATTAAACTACATCCGCATGGATTTGTATTACAAACTGGACGGTAGATAAGGTAATAATGACAAAGCTTCAGATTTTGGTCATCACAAAACAGCACCTGCTTTGTGCTGTTCCAGTCACCTAGAGTAACATTCCAGTTTCTTTAATGGGCTAGGTAGTGATTTCCTTGTAGATCATGTGAGCACAACTACAGTGCTATATCATTTATTTATTTTATTTTTACTTTATTTATTACATTTTTATATCGCCCAATAGCCGAAGCTCTCTGGGCGGTTCACATCATCTTAGTTAAGTAGTAACATTTAATGTAACAGAATGCTTATTTGTGCATTAGTGTTGCATTTTGTTTACCTAAAATATACATTTTAAAGCAATTTGGTACATCTATTGAGAAGAGAACTATATTATGAAAAATGGTGTGCATTGGAGATGATCCTTCCTTCTCCCATCTGCAACCCAGTAGTCAGTGACTACTGGGTGCCTGAATTTTTGCACCCTATTGCTTAGACTTCCATGTATTACTTCCAAATATGGCCACAATTTTCTGTGCTACTGGATTTTATTTATTTATTAAAGTTTTTTTGGGAGAAGTCTTCAGATAATTCTTATGCACCTTTCATTGTCAGGAGAGTTAAACCTACACATGCCAACAAAACAGACAGTAACTTATGACTGCTTCTAAAAGAGTTGCTGAAGCCAGGATATAAGATTCACTGTAAATGATGGACACACTTTATTTGAAGTCATTTTCATTTGCATCTTTGAACTAGAAAAAAAAATCAGATTGCAATTTCCAATCAGACATTTTGCCTGGGAATAGTAAGGTGGAGAATGACCCAAGTACTCATCTGTATGTCCTGGGTTTCAGAAAATGTCATCTTGATCAGAATGTAGTTATGAAATTTTCCGTATACTTAGCCAAGGCGGTTCTCATTTCTGCAAGAAAAGGCTGTTGGGGTAGTCTTTTTGTGCTTCTCAATCCTGCAATGCTTTTCGTGCTAAGAGTCCACAGGGAACACACAAGATGCTTTTTAAAGCGTAAGCTAAACCAATACCGAAGCAAAGATTTTGCACAAGTGTACAATGGGAGTGCAACTGGCATGATGGGGAATGCAATGCGACCGTGACATATGGCCACTCTGTGCCTGCTAAATGACAAATGACGGAATGTCAGCACACAGAATGTAATGAAATTCATGACCTTGATAAAACATGAGTTCGCAGACAACATCTGTGTAATTTTTATGATAGTGACTGCAGGGTAGCAATACTGAAGGATGGCAAAGGGGGTAGGGAGAAAATCAGGAAGACAGTTGGGAATGAAGCTGACTGTGAAGTCTGTTAGGCAAATCAATATTTTGGCAGGTTCGGCTTGTCAAACATTGTCTGTGTTGATACATGATGTGACGGCAACATTATACAGAGGCCCTCTTGGACATAAAACAGACTTGTAACAGACTGTAAACATTATGGACGATGAAACCTTGGCTGTCATCTAAGCTTGTATAGTGAGGTACAAATTCAGTACAATGCTCTGAGATAGAGAAGGGGCTAAGTTACACCCATTCTTAAATAGCACCAATATCAGGGAGATGTTTTGTTTGATAGTACATGAGAGAGCATTCCAGCCCTATGATCCTGCAGCTGCAGCTAGAATTAGTAAAACCCAACAGCAGATGTACCAGGTGCGACTGCTGAATATGTGCTTTGTCTTTTACTCTGGAGCAGCTCCAATTTACTGCTCTGCGGTAAGTTTGCATATTTGGCTTTTGAGAAACCACTGTGTCAAGTTGAAGAGTGGAACCAGACTACTACTTACCACATAGTGGCTGCTGAAAGAACTTCATAGAAGGTAACCAACTGTGATCCAGCCATCTATAGCCATGCAGTAATTGGAGGGTGAGTGTTATCCCTCACATTCCTGTGCTTCCAAGCAGTTGCACGAGCATGGTAATGCTAGGATCCCTGTGGCTGGAGGCTACAGATTAGGGCTGTGCACCGCCTCAGACCTGAACCATAAATCCGAAGCGGATCAGGGTGATTCGGACCTCCGAATCACTGATCCGAGGCAGTTCGGGCGAAGGCTGAGGTGGCCTGAAGCTGAAGCCAATTGGCTCCAAATCTTCGGGCCGCCTTGGCACTTCAGAGCCACCCCCCCACACACCAGTCTCCTTACCTGCTGCCTCCATTGCTGCCGCCATCTTGGTTCTGGCAGCTTCTGGTGCCGCCGCTGGAAATAAAAGGGAGTAGGCTGTGCGATTTTAAGATATTGCGTGGCCTCTGCTGTAATTAGTACCTCTATGGCCACCATAGTTTGTGGCCATAGAGGTACTAAACAGTTTAGTTTAGTAATTCTAAACTAAAGACAGCCAGTATCCAGAAAAGTCCGACTCGCCTCGGAGGGCCTGAATCTCACCTCGGCTTAGGCACTGAGGCGGGTTGGGCAACCCCCAAGGTGGATCAGGTCTGCTTCGGGGGCTCCGGATCAATCTCTGAGGCAGATCGGAGGGTGGCTGCACAGCCCTACTACAGATAACCAGCTTTTCATGCAATGGGGTTTACTACGTGGGAAGTCCTAAAGTGGCTGCCATACGGTAAGTGGCTGTGTAATTTTTCCACAAAAAGAGTGGTTTAGGGCAGTGACAAGAAAGGTTGTTACTATCGCTAACTTGGCTGCTTTTATTTTTGTTTTCAGGTCCAAAGGCTGGCAATCAGCTCTAATAGGATCATCAGCATATATATAACACCGCTCTGCATTCTCACTGCTGCAGTACCATTGTTCACATTATGCTACTCTAACGTCATCACCGTATACTATTCCGGCATGTGGTTCCGAATGTGCAAAGGGGAAGGAGTAGGGCTTGCATCAACCCCTCAATGACAACGAGCACTCGGCCATGCTCTGAAGGCAACATAGGACCAGTGTCCATTTGAAGGGTTTCCAGCACTGGGAGGGGAATCCTAGGAAGGAAACCCACTGGTATCAAATGCTTAAATAGGACTATAATGAAAGAGGTTCCAATGGAAATACAAGATCCAGTACTTTAAAGCCTGCAAACCTGTTTCCAGTTCTGCCAGGAATCTATTCATTCTGCTCTCTACCCCTAAGTATGGAAAATCTGAAGCAGATGTCATTCAAGTGGCTCTAATTTCAGGGATCTGGCATATAGGGACAACATTTTGGATCCCCACATCCTGCATGTTTCAGCCCGAGCAAGCACCTTACCTGCTTGCCCTGTAATGCATTTTCAACCCTGTTTGTTTTCTATAATAAAGCCAGATTTTTGTCATGACCTTGGAAGTACAGGCTGGGGATTCACCAGGCAGCCCGCAATCAATCCAACTTGACAGCTGTCAGTTCCTATGCTCAGGACATGCATTTTGGGATGGAGCTTTTAGATATGTAAGTCTACAAGGTTCCCCAAAGGTTGACATTTTCAGAAAGAGAGAGAAAAACAAAGAAACTAGTAAACTGAAATCTCCCATTAAAAAATGAAAACAAAAAAGAAATCAAAGCCGCAAATATAGCTGTCATGAGTCCTGTTGATGGTTTTCCTCTTTGGTAGGTAAACCACCACAGATCTAGTAGAGAAGAACTTTGGAAGCACTTCCTCCCACCCCCCACCCCCGGACATATTTTTTCCCTGCCAGATTCCTGCCAAGCGTCCCTGGAGGTGACACGCCTGGCTTGCACTGAGCCAGCTGTGTTCTTCCTCCATCTTCTGATCATTCCATATGCTTCTTTTTAACATTGACGGGTTTTCAATTGCAGCTTGGAAGTGAGTTGCCAGTTTTGTGCTTGCTGCTGTCAGGCGTCTCACAGCTGTCATTCTTGAATTTGCTGAATTACAAAGCAGCTCTAGTGTCTGGTTTGCTCATCCTTCTCTTCAGTCGGCATAATAATTTCCAAACTGCCACTTCTGATAAAGACTGGATGAGGAACAAATGTTTGCCCGCAGGGCTTTCTGAGACGGATCCACTTCCAAACATGTGGCCCGCGGAAGGTGTTCTAAAACAATGTGATCCATCTAAAGAGAGAAAAAGAGAAAACATTGTGCACTGAACTGCATATGCAGGGCTGAAAAATTGCCACTGACTTGGGTTTAGAGATGGGGTTGGCAAATTATGTCCTCTCTAGCCACCTCTATTCAATATGTATGGTTCATTTGTAAGCTGAACAGAAAAGTTGGACAGTATCCAACATATCCACCTGTTCTCGGACCTGAACTTTGTTATACCTTCTGTGCTGCAAGGCTTGTTAATTCTTTGAAAATGCAAAGAGCAGAACTCTAGCTGTCTGAATGGTAATTATCATGCACAGGAAATAATCCCAGATGGCATTTGCAGTGTAGGATAACTTATGGTAGGAGATCTTGGCTTTCATATTGCATTATTTCTCAGCTGATGAAGTAGAAGGACACTTACCATGATGAAAAGTGGGCTGGGTAATTTGTTAATTAAGTCCAAGTGCTGGGATGCAAAATTGGATTATGAAATCGTGAGAAGCTTTGAATGAGCAGGGATCGCATTATGATTATTTTGCATTTAGACGCAACTATCTTTTTCTAATTAGGCAGAGTTTCATTATGACAATACTATCATTATTCCCAAGGGAAGGAGCAGGCTTACTTTGAGAAACATGAGTTAATATTTTGGAATATCCCTTGATCCAAACAGCAAATTTAAAAAAAAAGAAAAAAAGAGAAAAAAGGATTCATGATGATATAAGGAGAAAATAACAGCATCTTGAGATATATGTTACAATGAATGCTCACAATGCTGAATATCCTAGTACGAACGCATATAAAATTGTATGGATTGCATATAAATTTCCCTATTTTTCAGACATATATGTGTGACTAATACACAATGTACTCTTTTTCCTGTACTGCTGTAGCATTTCTGAAATCCTACCTAGCACTGCTGGTGGTTCACAGACCTATGTTTAGCATTTGATGATTGTAATATCTAGTGATGATTTGCATGTGTGAATGGGGCATCTGGCATTACAAACAGGTACTTCAGATACAATGCTTTTCACTAGGGTCAGTTCGCACATTCAGTTGCCAGCCATCAAGTGTACAATTCTCCACTAGTTTGCACATACAGGTTTATTATGATACAATGTCATTGTGCTCAGTGTTTCCCTACTGGCTGCCACTTGCAAGGAGCAAGAAAATGTTAAATGTGCCAATGTCAAATTATTGGGAAAATGCAGGGTGAGACACAGGTAAGCAGAAGCCGTGTGTTCCTTGTAATATGTAATTTAGACCTTATGTTGATATGTGTATAGTTTGTGTCTAAAAACAAATCAAATTTGGTTGATTTTATTACATCAGGCAAAAATTTCCTTATATGAATTCCTTTCATAATTCATTCTGCTTGTGACTATAGAGCCCAGTAAACTAAGGCCAACTCCTGACGGCAAAGGGAACACACTTCACACTGATTAGCCAGTGGCAAGATAACCTGCAGGCTGAATTTGCCTAGAGCAGTTTCTTTATGCTGTTTTGGTACATAGTAACTCATCATAAAATGGTAACCTTGGTAGTTAATGATACAAATATGCTTTCACTAAAAAGGACATATAGTTCAATGGATATGTGCCCTGGTATGGTTTTAGCTGAAATGTTCTTTTCTATTTGCTTGCTACCCATTGATGTACATAGTCAATTTGGAGAGAGATTATATTCTGTCAATATGCCATCCTCAATCCATAACCATCTTTGGAATGACAGAATATTTGTGATAAGTTGACATTTGCTGGAAAGACTCAGAAAACATTCCCAGTGTTATAATCTCTGAATTTGCTCTCTGTTTCTCAAGCTCGTTACTATTTTCTGATAGATTCCAAAATGTTTCCAGTTTCTAATTTTCCTTACCACTATACTCAAGCAAATATAAAATGTTAAGTAGCAGCCTATTTATAGGGCAGGCCCAAGACATGTTCATGTCTGAGATGAAGGACAGGAAGCCGAGCAGACTGGCAGTTGAATCTTACTTCAACACTGGTGAGGTACTCCACCGCAACTCAGGGCACCAGGCTAGTTTATATGGTGTACTCTACACTGCCTGGCATGAACAGCACTGTTCTACAACACCATGCCACAGCGCTATGCCTCACTCTATCTAATGGTAGAGCTGGCTCTGCCTGTCTAGGAAAAATTCAAGATTGCTCTATCATTCAGAAGTAGCTCCATACTAGCAATGCCAATAAATTCACACTGAGATTTAAGTCTGAAGAGATAATATGGCTGAAATTAAAGGTATCTATGAAGAACTTAACCTGAATTTCTCCCTGCTTCATTTAGAAGCCACTGCATTGCAGGGGGTAGGATGGTGGCCATGCTTGTGGGAAACGCAGGTTCAGATAGGAAGCTCACTGGATGACCCTGAGTGAGTCACTCTCACAGCCAAGCCTACCCCATAGAGTTGTTGTGAGACAAACAGTGCAATACCAGGCTTGTCTACTCAGAGGTAAGTCTCAGACCACAGAACACATTTTATTGAGAAGCTCCTACATTCAATTCCAAATGAAATTAATTTGAGCAATATGAGATGAGCATGACGGTGCTGTTGAACAGCCTCCATTCATTTCTGAGGCTTGATCAGAAGGACATCCTAGTACCGATAATAACAGCAATAACAGCAAGAAGAAGACAATTCACTAAAGCCTATTTTATGCATCCCTTCATTCATATGCTAAACATGTGGAGAGGGCAGGAATGCATCCTACTGGTTCTGCTCCAACATCACCACGCCTCACTCTCTTTGGCCATGACATCCATGTGTTAAGTGGGATGTTGCAATAGTGCACATGGGCGTGTAAAGTGGGATGCAGATAGGTGCTCTACATGATTGGAACCTCTGTACCATTAGGGGCTCTGATGGTGGTGTGGAGCACTTAAGCATGAGCAACTGCAGAGTACCTGGCTGCAATAGGCACCTGTGGAGCCTGACGCTCAAATCCTCCTCATTGCTCTCCCACACAAACTGAAACATACAAAATAAAATACAAAAAAGCTCCCAATGTAAAGTTAGGTTCCCGATTACCCCAAAGAACAGGCTGATCTGTGGCAGATTTTTCTTCATTTTCAACAGTGCAGGTACAAGATGGGCCTGTAGAGAACAGCCATTACCTTTCTAGAAAATAAATCCTTCTTTTGGTTTCCTATGATAGTGATAACTTTAGGCTGCATTTCTCCCATGGGGTCGGTACTCTGTTCCTCCAGCACCTGAAGCTTTCATAAAAACTAATCTGATCTCTTACCTCAGTGGATAAAATTGTACAGCTCAAACTTGTCGCTAGCTCAATCTTGTACAGGTGCAATCATCTGCGTCCAATTGTGCTGAACTGGGTATTATGGTTTTGTAAAAGAAGGAAACACAACTTTCTTTATTGTGGCAGGGACCAATCTGTCTTAAGGCCCAAAGTTCAGCAATAGATCAAAGAACATCAATGGGAACTGACAAGCTATCTGGTAACTTGAATTGCCGATTCTTTTTCATATACATTCACAAAACCTCTTAGCGTCAAAAGACACAGTTTCTTTTTTTTAGGAGGTTTTGCACTAAAGAGGGACAAATGGAAGGAATCTCAATTATCAGGTTTTTGTACAAGATTATCCATCAGCTACTATAATTGCTATTATATGCACTCCCAGTACTGAAAGGCTCTGCTAACCCCCCCTCCAATTATTTCAGATGCGGAAGGGAGAAGCATTCTAATTAACCTTGGCACTTCCTTAGAGTTCAGAATCATTTTTAGAATCTACTGCTGCGGAGACTGGAAAGTAGTTTTTAGACTGTTTTTTTGACCAGGACAGTTTAGAGAAACTATTTTTGATTGTTGCAGTGTTAGAAGTGATGTATCTTGAAAGATAAAGATCTCCAAGAAACTGAAAGGACAACGCCTGGCAAGGCACTGTTTAGATCTTAAATGAGAAAGCCACTACCACTATCACCAGGGAAATGAGGTTGGTTATCAATAAGTTCTACAAAACTGGGCCTTTAAGGGCACATTCCTGTGCATGTTTAGACATTTAAAAAGTCCTACAACTCCCAGAATGCCCAGCCAGCATGGCTGGGTGGAGAATTCTGGGACTTGTAGGACCTTTTTCGGTCTAAACATGTATAGGATTGCACCCCCAAAAAATTTCAACCCCATAGCCACAATCCAGCACAGAGTTAGAATAACCCCACTGTAAAACCAATGGAGTTCAGCACAACTAACTCTTTAATAGAGTTTCACAACCTGGTTCCCTCTAGATATATGGAACTCTCAATGGCCATGCTGTCTGAGGATGATGGGAGTTGTATTCCAATGCATTGGAAGGGCTTAAGCTATCTATGATATAAGGAGTTGCACTATACCAAATCAGATCAAAAATTCGTCTAACCCAGTACTGTCATTCTTGACTGGAGTGGTTCTCCAGCCTCTCACCTTAATCGGAGGCATCAGGGACTGAACTGGGACAGTTCCCATGTGCCCCATTACCGAGCCACACCCATTCATAGAGCTCAGACTGTGGAATTACAATTGCGTAGGACTGGTCCTACTGGACAGGTCCAAAATGTAAACACTACCTAAAGACATCACTTGGAAAATACATCTTCCTTCCTCTCTCATTGTTTTCCCAACAGCAAACAAAAATAACTTTATTCCATTTGGCTTTTAGCAATTAAATTGTTTCACTAAATCCCTATGGGCCTCTTCTGTTTGCCTTTGATTCTCTTATTTGCATTTCAGCTGTGTTTGCATTTGATCAGGGTCTTGATCGTTGCTTTTTAGCTTTTGACTGTTTGCTAACTTGTTTTGATTGAATTTTTTGTTCTGTAACTGCTATATGTCACAAGGGGTGCCCTAAGGTAGGGCCAGTATAAAAATAAACCAGAAGAAGATAAGAAGAAGAAGAACTTCACAACCCATTGAAATGAATGGATATTGGTGCATACTAACAACATAATGATTCCATGCGAAATCTGTGAATTATGGGAAACCCATAAAAAACCTTGGTCGCTTTTCAGATCTTTGGCACTTGAGAATGATGGAGAATAGATTCAGCCTATTTCACTTTCATATGGAACATCTGAGAAAGTTCTGTAAATTGATTAGTACACATGTGCATCTCACCAGAAAAATAGGATTTAGAGGTGTAAGATACATGTCTGCTGGAAACAGCTCTAATTACCTTCTCAATCCTCATCTTTTTCTAAAGCAGTTTGACCCTTGTCTACATTGATTCCAGTCTGGAGGTAACTGAACTTGGTACTTGAGAGCCAGTGTGGTGTAGTGGTTAGAGTGTTGAACTAAGACGACCCAAATTCAAGTCCCTATTCAGCAATAAAAGTCACTAGGTAATGTTGGGATAGTCATTATCTCTCAGCCTAACCTACTTCACAGGGTTATTGTGTGGATAAAATGGGTGGGCTAAGAATCATGTACACCACCCTGGACTCCATGGAAGAAGGGCAGGATAAATTAAAAATAAATAAATCTTTAGAGACATTACCCTCTACCCATAAAACACAGCTAAAAGTAACGCTTGCACAAACCCTTTCTTAGCATGAATGATGAGTGTCTGTCGTTGTCATACAAATGGAAATTATATAAAAGGCTCCCTTTGTTTTGCACTATTTCCAGTTTAGCCACAGTGAGGGGAAATAGTCATTTGCAAATGCTGCACTTACGAGTTCTGGATGAAAAGCTACCAGTGATTTATGCAGCCATTTCAGGCTATTGTTTCTTTTATCGCAAGGGTGCAGGCCCAGTGTCCCTTTAGCTTCCATTGGTGCCACGCAGGATTCTCCATGCTGGATCAGTCTCAGCCATGTGTAGTTGAACTTTTGGTGCTGCACATGGGAAAGAATTAGCAACAGACGAAGATTTGATAGGTGGCTATCACAGTTAATTACCTTGCGCCTCGCCCTCAATCTTAAAGGTTAAATGCTATATAGTCAAATAACACTGCAACCCTATACCTGTCTATTCAGAAATAAACCCCACTGAATTCAATGGGACTTGCTCTCACATAAGAGTAGGTAGGATTGCAGCCCAAGTGATGAGCAAGCACGGTGCCTGTTTGGAATTACTAATTTGAATCAGGGCATCTCCTTGTTTAGTTAGGGATGGGGAACGTGTGGCTCTCCAGGGGGGAGTCTACACACCGTTCCGAAGGCGTCCTGAAGTCACTTGAGGGCGCCCCGAAAACGCTCGTGTACCATGTACCTTAATCGTCCCCAGAAGAGGAGGAGGAGGAGGCGTGCTTCGGCATTCCGAAGGGCGAGGAAAGGGGGGGCGGGGGCGGCTTCTTCCGTAGTTTGCCTCTCCAAGGAGTTTGCCTCTCCAAGGAGCGTGCGCAGGGGAGATCCCCAGCCACAGCAAGTGGCTATGTGGAAGGGGGTGGCGGAGGAAGCAGGCTGGAGACGCGCGCGCGCACACACACACACACACACACACACACACACACACACGAGGCAAACTGTTGCTGGCAGCGGAGGGCGAAGGGGAGGAAGAGGCGGAGGCGGCGCTACGTCCCAAAAGGGAGGGATTTCACTCTCTCTCTCTCTCTCTCTCTCTCCTGTCTTCCTTTGAATTCCGCAATCCATTGTCCTCCTCGCTCTAGCTTAGGGCTGCTCAGGCGACACACACACACACACACACACGCCTCCTCCTCCGCCTCTTCTGGGGACGATTAAGGTACATAGTACACGAGCGTTTTCGGGGCGCCCTCAAGTGGCTTCGGGGCACCTTCGGAACGGTGTGTAGACTCCCTCCAGATGTTAGAATCATAGAATAGTAGAATTGGAAGGGGCCTATAAGGCCACTGAGTCCAACCCCCTGCTCAATGCAGGAATCCACCTTAAAGCATACCCGACAGATGGTTGTCCAGCTGCCTCTGTTGCTGGACTACAACTCCCATCACTGGTCATGCTGGCTGGAGCTAATGGGAGTTGTAGTACAATATTTATCAGGCAGCATGGGCAGTACCCTACACTGTGCTAATGGAACTGACCGTTGATGAAACAAGAATTAGCGGTTCCAGAAATAACTGGAAATACTTGACAATGCTTGTTTCTGGAACAGTGCAGGTCCCAAACCATCCCATATTGGAAATGAGCATTTCCACTCATTTCTGTGGTTATTTCATGAACTGCTAGTTTCTGTTGTAGTAGCATTCAGTTCCACTTGTGCAACCCATTTAGCAGAGGCATAGTGGCAGTATAGGATACTGCCCCATGTTCTTCACCTCTGGTTTAGCCCATGAGCCCCATGAAGCCTGACTACAGAAGAATTTCTGTAGCTCTTTATAAGGTTTGTGAATACCATTACTTTACACCAACCCTAAAATTTCCACCGTATTTGTCAAATTCCCTTCTATCCTGTAGTAACCAATGCTTGCAAGTATATTAAAATCGACATATTTTCTAATCCATGAGTCCTAGCTCAGGTCCTCCTAGCAATCACTCAGAAGGGGGAAGAGCTGCTGAGGCTTTTCTCTATGATTCTGGGATACACACCAGACCATTCTAAGAGACACTTTTCAAGGGCTGCTGGGGGGGGGGGGGAATCTACACTACTGCTTTAAAGCGCTTTATAACAGTTTTGACAACTGTTGGGGCCCAGGACACACTGCATATACAGGTTTCAAAACGTTTTCAAAGTGCTTTAAAGCACTTTAAAAGCAATAGCGTAGATCCCCCCTTGGTTACTGGAGTTGTTGCTCTAACATGGTTGTTACATATAACCTAGTTCCCTTTCCTAGTGGCACCAATGTGAAGTGCTGTAGGTGAGACATGCCTTCAGTACTTATGATCCGTGGATCCAAAGGCCGTCCATGAGCAGTGTATGGTGAGCCACCAGGAACTTGACAAGGTCCCCATTTTCACTGCCTGCCTGGGATTGCAAATTCAGGGGGTACATAACACCTGGCAGGTACAATACATGGTGGTGGGCTGCCATTAGGCTTTGTAGTTTAGTGGAAAGCTGCTGTTTACTTAAAATGGAAAAAAGATACAACACCCAAAGTTGGATAATTAGGTCTACCCACTTGCATATAATTATAGCATTCTTGCAAATCATGTTTGTCTTTCCCTCAAAACTAGTTGTCTGAAGTCTTTACTTATGGCCTGCAGAAATGGAGAATCACTCTCTATACAGAAGTTTTAAAAAACAAAACCCTCTAAATATCTATCAAACAAATGCTGAAATAGTGATTTAAAGAAGTTATAATGAAAGGTTGCCATTGCTTTGAAACAGGTCTTGCCATCTTGGAGACAAAGCAAATAGTGAGAGATACCTACAGGGGATGTAAAGACATTCATTTAAAAGCGCTACTATCATATTTTTGCTGGACATGTAAACAACCCCAAAGAATGCTAATTGCCATCCTGTACAATTTTGGGTATCCAAAAGCTGCACTCCTTATGAAGTTAAATATTTTACTGTAGCATCTGGAGGTAAAGGGAGAGCAGGGGGCTCTGAAGAACGGCAGTCCAGCACTCCTAGATATTGGGCTCTGGCCCATGCACAGAAAACTGCACAGATCACCATCATGAATGAACTATTGGATTGAGAGTCCTTCCATTCTTTCTGGAAGATGCAGGTAAAGAAGTGGGCGGGGTGGTTCAGCTGGCAGAGGCTACACACACAGCACTGTCCAATCTCACCGGTTTGAGACTTCACGGGATGTTGGTCCATCGATCCGTCTCCATACATAGTCTATGCCTTATGGTATAAAAAAGTATAAAAGGCCTCCCTGTGCCTCCACAGTGAACCCTACCCAGCATGTTCCAGGCTGGACCGTGCCCACTATTAGCCTACCAAATGGATATTTCAAAACAGGCTTTGAAGCAATTCTATTTGGCTTCTAATATGCAGAATGCAAAAGAAACCCAGTAACAGTCTTACCTTGTTATTAACGTCGCATGTCTCAAAGGTCAGACTAGATTGATTCACGGTGATGCACTTAGCCAACGCTATGTTAATTATCTACAACAAATGAGCCATTGAAGCAAAAGTTTAGAAGAGTCATTTCTAAGTGGGGATAAAAGTCCAGAAGATAGGATGTGCTGATGAAATTTTTGAAACAATGAGATTTTGTGGTCACTGGTTAGCATTAACTATCTGATTGTGTTTTGCCCCAAAGAAATAACTATGGAACCATAATACCTTTGTTATTATGAGAGGCATCTATAAGGAAGTTTAGGTAATACAGAAATGTATTTAAATTTAATCAGTCAACATTAATCAACTAATATTTTTGTGTCTGTCAAGAGCACTAAAATTAACCCATGATAGTGCAAACTTTCCTTTTCCTGCTTCCAGTGCTGTGATTGGGTTTTGCATGTGGGGATGGAGGGGGGAAGAGTTATCTCTCTTTGCTGCTGCACCATTACAAAATCCTAAGCAGGGGATAGGTAGACATGCAATTCTCCACAGCTGACCTTATGCAGTCAATTTGGTTGCCCAACTCATCATAACAACAATCTTCTATTTTAAGATTAGCTTGCCTAACCAAGACTAATTCAGAGTTTTAAGCAAACTCTTCTGGATTAATGAAGTGAGCTATAATTTGTTAACGCAAAGGTCAAAAAAATAAATATAAATAAATGGCTAAGCCCTCCTGCTGTCATTAGATCTCAGTCTGCTAATGGATTCGGAAGATGAGCAACTGATTGCATATTGCATTTTTCCAGTCGTGTGCTAAATCGCCTATCAACTATCTCTTTCTTTCTTCCTCCCTCCTTCCTCACAACATCCTTCCCTTGTGTTCTGTATCCCTTGGGTGATGGCAAGGACCTTGAGGACCTCAAGTGTACCAATAACCCACTCTTTGCCTCAAAGGTGGCTGGTTGAAAAAGAGGGCTCTTGCATCTTTAATAGTTCTATAGAAGAGGGACCTTCAGCAGGTGTGGCTTATCTCGCACAACTCTCAAAGGTGCAAGAGCTTGGCCCTGTCCTCTTCTGCATCTGGCCATCCTACCTGCTCCCAGCTATTTTATCAATTTTGGCCTTGCAGAAACAATGTTAAAGTTCAAGGGACTGTTAGGAAAAGAACAACAAAACAGCAACTTTCTCCTAGCATCTCAGCCTGTGCTTGCTGTCATGAAATGGCAGGAAAAGGACATTGAGCTCCATCACACCAGCGATTTATCACACTCTCACCATGCCTGGGATGTGTTTTTGCAGCAGGGTACTCACATGTCCCTGTCCTACGCTCATCTTGCCTTTCCCCTCCCTTTTCCATGTTATTTTAGAGCGGGGAAAGTCCATTTCCCCCCTCTGTGTGCAATAATGTCACTCCTCTGTCCCATGTATTGCTGTCCATGTGCTATACTGGACCATCCTGTTTTGTTGTGTGTGTGTGTGTGTGTTGAAGGGTAGTCTCGCTGACAAAAGAGGAAGGCAGGGCAGTTCTCCGCTCAACTGTGAAGGGGGAGGGAGAGAGAGAGCTCGAACACCCCATGGAGAAGGTGAGCTAGGCCGTTGCCACCCGTGCCCGGGACTCAGTCCCATTCAACTCTATGATTCTTACTCCTGAGTAGGCATGTTTAGGTTTCCTGACCAGAACAATGTCGGCTTCCCATTGCCATGCCAACAGTGACCACAAACTTTTCTAAAAACTAATTGTAATACTTTCTCTTCAATTATATTGTTTAATATGATCTTAGGGGAAAGCATAGTGTGTTGTTTTACTGTAATTGAGCAGTTTCAGGCTGCTGTACTACTGTATTTGCGCAGAAATATATATATATATATATATATATAAAAAAAATAAAAAAAATTAACTTCAGGGAGAAGGAGAATGTAGGGGGCAGGGTGGGAGATTTTGCTGGCACAGTAGTGGTACAGATGAAAAGATGCATGAGCTGAAATTGTGCAACAACGCACAGACATGAAAGTTCCCAGTGTTCGACTTGCTAAAGAAACGGTGGGGGAAACCATGGACTCAAAACAGGGGAAAAAAGTAGGTGTGATGGAGCCCACTGTTTGACTATGGAGAAGGGAAAGTGTAAAGTAACCTCTCTGTTTAGAAAGAATCATGGTATTTTCTTCTTTTCCAGGTTTTGTTGCTGGAAGTTACTGCCCCATTAAAGTAGTACAGTTCTAAAATGTTATAGTTCTCAATTTATGTGGCATCAATAACATCATCATGTTTCATGATTAAGCCATTATATTATTAATCACACAAATAAATACATGGAGACAACAGGGAAATGTTTTTTTCACATAGACAGCTGAACTTACATGGGCATTTTCCATGCCAAGATGAGTGGAATCTACTGGCTCAGTACATAACCACACAAACCAGGCAATCCTCACAAAATGGACATTTTACACACCTCAAAAGAAATTGTTTTCAATGAAGGACAGTCACATATCCAGTGACAAATCTCATACTAATTATTTACTACCTAAGTTGGAGTCTTAAAATTCATCCCTAAGTTCTGTCCCATCTAGTGATCGCCAAACTCCTCCTGGCATTATTCCAAATGGGCTTTTTCAGGAATATTAGAAAGGAAATATTTTTCTGAGCACATTCCAAAGTCCCATTGAAGGTCTCACCACTGCCCACTTCACTTTCGCTACTTGGTGGCGGCAGCAGCAGCAGTGCCAATGGGGATGTTTTCCAAGATGCCCCATTGCAAATGTTGTGCCGTCACTACTTGTTAGGGTTGTTAAATTAACATTGGAATCAGAGACGGCACTGAAGGTTCATTAGAATACACCATATCGTTGTTCTACAGAAGTTAGTTTTGGTTTCGGAAGAAGATACAAACAATTCTGATTTTATTCCAGAAAGGGAAAAAAAAGAAGAATGGATTTCTAGTGCACTCTAGTGGTTGCAAGCTAGAAGTATGACATCCTAAAGGAAGTTAGTCTTCCTTCAGTTAAGTTATTAAAGAATTGCAAATGCAAGGAGAAGAACTGAAACTATGTTTGCATGAGAATTTGTATATATTTTGTGTGTGCATTTGTCCTAATCCATGCATTTTGTATGCAATTTTGCTTAGTATACACACATTTTTTGCAAGCAATTTTCCTAACATAATGTTAGGAAAACATTATTTTCTCTAAGAGCGTAATCCTATCAACTGTGCCTTCAATGACTGTAAGCCCCCAAACTTGAAGGGTTATAATAATATGCAGGGTGGGAGGAGCAGCAGACTCAATCTTAACCTCCCCATCCTCCTGCCTTGCACTTTTCACTAGATGGGCTTTTTAGCCCGTCTAGCGAAGGTGTTTCAGTGGGGGAGGGAAGGAGCCTGGCAGAGGCTCAGGATAGTTGTATCCTAGATTCTCTGGTCTCTTTCCCTTACTGCACACTAAAACACCCCCATTTCCCCTTTCTGAAATCAGGTTCCCGCCCTTGGAGACCAGCTGCTGTGGTTCTTCCCACACTAGCTGTGAGCGGGTCTCTGACTCCCCCTTCTGAGGTTGGAGCACTGTCACTGACCTCAGAGGGGGGACTCTGAACTATCAGGCATTTTTGTGTGCACTTTCCCCTAATATATCTTTTTTTGTGTGCATCATCATCATCATCATCATTATTATTATTATTTTATTGGTTTGAATGTGAAATAAAAATGCAAACCAAACCAATTTCTCCCCCATTCCTAATCGTAGAGCAGGTACACATGAGCCCATCTCTTTAGATCTTCACTTAGGAAGCAACAGACAAAATCTGACACCACGCGACACTAAAATTCGATGCAATCACATCCAGATAGTACAGTTCAGCATAATTTGCTACTGATAAAGATGTGGGCAGGCTCCTTACTACACAGCCAGAAAAGAAATGAGGTTAAGTGATGAAAGGACAGTTGATGTAAGCACAAGAAGGATATTAGAGTAGGTAAAATGAACATACCAGCCCACTAGCTTTAACAAGGGGGGCCTCCAAATCGGGGTAGACATTCTCCAGATACCACTTGAAGCTTTTGCACTGAAGCTGCTTCCTCAATTCTTTCTGCTGGGTCAAGTTTCCAACATCCAGGTTTTTTTGGATGAGGTGGTAACCATGTCCATAGAAAAGATCTTTGTATTCATCAAGCCAAACCTCTGCAACACGGGCCAAATTCTGCTCCACTGTGGTGAGGCGGTCTTTAGGAAAGGAGTAGGGGTTATCATTCCTGAAAATGTGGCCTACTCTGGAACATGGGATGATTTCAATTTCCCCTCCGCACATCCAAACCTGGTAAAAAGAGGCAGGGTAACATTGGATGTAACTACTGGGAAATGAATTGTCATGTAATACACTTTAGAATGCATCTAGTTAGGCACAATTTAGCATAGTTTGCTAATGATAATTATGTGAGGAGAATCCATGCCACATCAACTCAGTCCAGAGGCCATTCCAATGACCATGGTTTACAGTAATCATGGATTTGAACCCAAATCATGATTGGAGCTCTGAAATGTAGGGGCAGCTTTTGGTTTAAAGTGCTTCTCTATTTTCATTTTCCATTTTTTTAGCACTCCAGTTTCTAATTGCAGAATCTCCAGAGGCAGAACAACAGCTGTAACTAAGGTCTATTAATTCAGACCTCACACCATAGCTAGCACAGCCCTGTTTCGCAAACCCATTTCAAACCACACTTCCTGATTTCAGTTTGCCACAACATCACAGTCCATGGTTTGTCAATTCAGACAGCACATTAAAGCATGGTAAAGGTTCTTTAATTATAGTTTTATGTGATAGTTGAACTCGAGGTGAACCACTGTGTGATCCGTCACCATTTAATGCCTCCCCTCTGGTTGATTGGGGAGTTTTGATAATTATTTTGCATGAAAGCTATACTTTGTTAAATACATTCAGCTTACAATGGACCACAAGTCTAAAATGTGAACATATTTTATAACAATAATTTTTTTAAAAAAATTATATCTATAATTATCACAGATAGAATATGCTGCTTGCTCTGATGTAGTTATTTCTGACCATTTATCTCTACTATTATATATGCAGGACTCTGTGTGTGCTTCACTGCTGCTGGATTGTGACCATTAACTTGATGATCATTCTAGTGCCAAACAATAGGAAAAAATAAGTAGACATACTGTTACAGTAATACAAGATACCTTGAATGAAATCTCCATGTTTTCACCTCCCCAAACATCAAGGCCAGGATCATACGTTCCAAGTTCAAAAAAATACTTCTTATCGATAGAAAATAACCCACCTGCCATCACAGGACACCTAATAATTGAACCAGAAATCAGGGATGTACACTGTGCATTTTGAGTAAATATAGATTTTTATATTATCGAGCTCCTACCAAAAATACCTTGAATGTAACAACATTTCATGTTCTTATATTGAAGTTCCTTTACAGACACCAGGGGCGTTGCTAGACCTACCGGGTGTTCCGTCGTTGAGGAGCGGTGAAAGCGGCTTTTCCCGTTCAGCCGTGACGCCTCATGATCCACACCTGCCTTCGATTTATGGCGGAAGTTTGCGCCGGTTGTGCTGCTGCCGCCGCGAGCACGGTTGCGCAGCCACACCGGCCTGATTGCCGCGGCTTTTTTTTTCGCTCGCTGCACGGTTTGCGCACGTCCGAAAGACCGCAAACTTGCGCAGCCGTCAGCGATGCCGCCGCCGGCCCTGGCGGCGGCAGCGGCGGCAGTGCCAGTGCCAGCTGAAGTGCTGCTGGTGCTGTTGAGGGTCAACATTGATGCGCTCACTTCCTGATGGGGGTCGTGGCGGGTGTCATATGACCCGAGGTCAATCGTCTGCATGGCCACTCTGTGCCTACATCTCCCATCATGCCTCTGAGGTGTCGGCGGCGATGACCGCCTCTGTGCCCTGTGCCCCATCCCAAGGAGCCAACCCACATCTGGCCGTAGCCATGGCAGCAGCCCACAAACAGCTCTGCCCTCTGCCAGCCTGGTACCCACACTAACAGGCAGCGTACAGCACCGCCATTATGCGGCCACGGTAGCTGCCCACCGCAAGGAGTCACCAGCCACTTTTGCGGTCCTCCGTTCCTGCGCAAACTGTCACTGGGGAAATAAAAAAAAAAAGCCGCTCCGCCGCGCTGCCCCAGCTGGCGGACTGCGCGCAAATGGCGGAGGCGGCTTGACCGAAGCCGCTGACCACTCCCCCTTAGCACGCCTTTTCCTGACCAGTGCCGACCGCAGTGACCTCACATCCTCCCACACGTACTCCGAATTACCGCGGGACAGCAGGAAAAGGCGCACTACAACTCACTTTTTTAAAGTCGGGAGAAAGAGGCTTCACCGCGGGATAACGGCGGATCCTCGTGAACG
The DNA here is from genome assembly GCF_023053635.1 of Elgaria multicarinata webbii. Classification (NCBI taxonomy): domain Eukaryota; kingdom Metazoa; phylum Chordata; class Lepidosauria; order Squamata; family Anguidae; genus Elgaria; species Elgaria multicarinata. Next base: position 50,479,481 of record NC_086172.1, read on the forward strand.
TCATCTGGAAGCCTCGACGTGGCTGCGGAAGGTAACGCGCGCTAGAGCCTCGTCTAGTAACGCCCCAAGATGAATCAGATCATACTGCGCCTTGCCCAACCCCATACACCACAGCAGCAAACTCTTCCAGTATTATAAACTTTGAAATATAATCATGTTGTTGTTGTTGTTGTTGTTGTTGTTGTTGTTGTATTTAAATAGATTTAGAGGCCTAATCTACACCAAGCAGGATATTGCACTATGAAAGCAGTATGAAAGCGGTATATAAAAGGCAGGAGCCACGTCAAGTGAGACACAGCAGTATGAAAGCAGTATATGGCATGTGTCAATGGGCCCCAACAGTTGTCAGTGCACTTCAATACCGATATAAAGCAGTAGTGTGGCTCCTGCCTTTTATATACCGCTTTCATAGTGCAATATCCTGTTTTGTGTAGGTTAGATCATATACCACATTAAAAATATCTCTAAGTGGTTCATAGGAATATTAAAATAATTAAAATCTATTGTGACATAGATTAAAATACATAGCAATTGCTAAAACACGTATACAGAACATTTATAAAAACATTAAAACCAATACTCACACCATAATTAACAAACAACTGGGCAGCACTTGTCACTTCAGAACACAAGAAATGTACAGCTTGGGTGCAGGTGCCTCTAGCCAAACTTAGGGTTAAATAACTTGTGCATGTGGCAGTTCTTAAGAATTGTATATATTGAAGTCTGCTCTCTATTTTTGCAATATATACTTTAAAGCAGCCTTGCCCAAGCTGGTTCCCTGCAGATAGCTTGGACTTCAACTTCCATCAGCTCTAGCCAGCATGGTCTAGGATCAGGAATACTGGGAGCTGTAGACAAAAATGTCTGGAGGGTGCCAAGTTGGGGAAGACTGCTTTAAAGGAGCATCTTCTATTGTATTAGAATTCCCATAGTTGTAGTTGCTGTGTTTTATAAGATGCTAGTTTTCACCCAAGAAAGAACATATGCCTTGTAAACCTGAGTAATATACGTCCTTCTCACATCGTGAGGGTTTAGTGCTTAAGAAGCAATTCTGTCCAGTAAAAACTTAACTTCATATACTTACCTAATTATATCAGTTTCCTTAATCTTCTTTTTCTCAATGACATCTGGAGGAATTGGCTTCCACCCAAAATTCATTGGCCATGTAAAAATACCGCGTTGAAAGCTGTCCACGGTCATGTAGCTAAAGAAAGGAAGTCATAGCAGGAATTAATTTCAGAAGCAGAGGTTGCTTTAGAAAAGGGTAGCTATAAATTGGATTACAGAGTTTTGGGTGGGTAATAGACCCCCATTGCTTGATCAGGGTTCCCAACTGTGCAGTAACTTTTATGCTCATTCACGCAAATGTATATAGAACACCCTTTCAGACCTTCCCTCAGAAAGGCTGGGGGCTGTCCAGATGGGGCTGATGTGTTTGGGGATATTGGGGGCTGGCGATGTGTGTGACTCTATGCCCTTACATGCGTTGATGTCCCCTGTTCAGTCAAATGTCTGAAGAGGGCTATGCAGAACTCTCTTTCTGTGCACAATCACCACGGTAGGATCAGGGCAAAAATGGAAGGGATCAAAATCACCTCATGTCTTTGTCACTGATTACTTCAATAACAGGACAAGCCACTTTCTTTCTGTTTAAATGGATTCTGTCCAATAGTGGCTCCAGCCACCCTACATTGCATTCCACATGAGAATCTAAAAAGGTCAGTACGTCACCTAAAGAAGAAAGTGAAAAGAAGAAGAAAAAAAGAATTATTTCTGTTACAACTGGGGAGTTGATCATCTACAGGGGCCCTTCTCCGTGAGCCCCTGCCAAAGGAAGTGAGGCAGGTGGCTACTAGGAGGAGGGCTTTCTCCACTGTGGCACCCCGGCTGTGGAACGAGGTCCACCTGGCGCCTACACTGTACTGCTTTCGTCGCCAGCTGAAGACCTTTTTATTCACTCAGTATTTTAACACTTAATTTTAACTTAAATTTAAATTTTACTGTTTTAATTCTGTATTTTAATCTTATAATCAACTTTGCTGTGTGGTTTTATCCTGGTTGCGCTTTTTATACTGTATTTAGTAATTGTGTTTTTAACCTGTTGGATGTTTTTTGTGGTTTTAATTTTTGTGAACCACCCAGAGAGCTTCGGCTATTGGGCGGTATAAAAATGTAATAAATAAATAAATAAATAAATAAATAAAATTGGAACAACTTGGAAAGTCTTGCTTGATGACCTCTTGTGAGAATGTTGCTGGGGCAGGTGGGATGACAATACTGGAGGAATTCCACGGGCATCCTATTGTGGTGAGAGATCTAGGATAAAAATCCATGCACAGTCAGGACGCTCAATGCCCAAGTCATTGTTTCTCAGGAGCTGCCTTGATGGTACCACGCTGGCACTGCGTTCCCCCTAAACCCTGCAGTTTCCCTCCTGCGGGGTTGCACTTACTAATCCCCACGCCAAGGAGACAGCATAGGGTTTCCGGCGGACATCCAGTTCCTGGAGCCCCCCTCCCCGCTTCCTGGCTTCCAGCAACCAATCACTGGTCGCCATCCACAAGGACCACCCCTTGATCGGCCATGGAGCAAGGTCAGATGGCGGAAGAGCCACACTGACCTTGCTTGGGCAGGAAAAGCTGTGGCCCATTTTCAGCTGCGGATCTTTTTCAGCTGTGTATCTTTGGCTCTTTGCCCAAAGCGGCTCTGGATTGGCAGCTGCGTCATATAACTGATGGGGCAAAGACAACGTGTAGACAGCTCCTCAGTTTAACTAATTTTATGGATAAATATGGTAAGAATTGTGAAATACTTTTTATACCAAGAAGTGCTATGGAAATACTAATTATTAACTGCACCTGGGGGGGGGGGGAGTCACCCTTTTTGACATCTCACCCAAAATGTAAAAGTTAGGTTACATGTTACCGGTGCAAAGGAGAGGGAAAAGAGCACCACCAAACCAAGGGAAAAAGAGAGAGCCAAGATCTGGTGCTATAAAATGATCTTTTTCTTTAATCACCTAGTGATTAGAATATCTTCATAGATCGGGGCCACATTAATGTAATCAGGAAAACTCTCCATTGTAGTTGAATTGTGACAGCTATTTCAAGCCATCAATCATACACACGACAGTAAGAATCAGCTGTGTTGGAAAACACTGTAGCACCATTTTTTGTTTTGTTAATAGAGATTTTCAAACACTGCAACAGACTGACATAACAATAAGGTATTCACATTGATGAAAGGACAATAATGAGATATAACTACCGGTAGGTATCTTACACATATATAGGATTGCGCTGTGCCCGGTTGGTGTGGTGCAAGATATTTCCCTAACATTAGGTTCACTTCCCAGAGGTATTTTGCCCTTCTACTTTCGTAACTTGTACACAGAAATACACTTTTCTATCTTCTTTGTTGTCGACTAGGGGAAAAAAGCAAAACCAATGGTGCATGAGGGGAGTGTGGAGCTGCATGGGTTGGCTCCAACCCATGCTGATGCCTTCCTGGAAATGCCCCCAGTAGCTGCACATTTGGGCCTAATCTACACCAGCCGATTATTCCTGAATAATATCGCAGTCATCCCTATGGGCCACATGACATTCACCTACTCCCACGGTGATCTCAGGCCGACCTCTCAGTTATTCAGGAATATTGCTGACTGGATTTGTCACGGTTTTTCCCGGCTCTCTCGCTACAATCCTGAAGTCCGCGGCTGGTGTGCCCTTCTCGAAGCTGTTGCTGTTTGCCGCGAGCTCCCGGCTCAGCGAACAACCAACCAGCTGTCAGGAGTGTGTCCAGCGGTTTTGGACGTGTGCTGGAATTGGCGTCCACCATTTTTGGCACAGTTTTTGATTGTCTATCGGCATGTTTTGGTGCTGACCGTGTGTATTTTCTTTTTAACACAAACATATCGATGCACACACAGGAGTGCATATTTGACAGAGTTCCTATCCACCACCACCCTGCATTTCTGTGTGTCTCCCATTCACTACATAATTTCCAATGAACTGGGTCTATATATATATAATCGATCCAGAAGGAAAGAATGATGATGAATGCCACATAGAGGTGAAATGATAAACAGCCTCATAATTAAATGAGTTCTTGGGAAATAATTATGCCACACATCTCAAACCACTATTTTGGACCAAAAATCAGAACTGGAGTATATTTAGTGCAGCCATTGTATTAATATGTTGCTGAACATGTATCACTGATTGGGGGAACTATCCCCCTCCTATGTTTTTTTTTAAAATGGTGTAGAGCAGCCTTCCTCAGACCAGTCCTGTCCAGATATTTATTTATTTATTTATTACATTTTTATACCGCCCAATAGCCAAAGCTCTCTGGGCGGTTCACAAAAATTAAAACCATAATAAAACAACAAACAGGTTAAAAACACAAATACAAAATCCAATATTTTGGACTTCAACTCTCAGTTACCATGGGCAATCGTCAGGAATGCTGGGGGTTGTAGTTTATTTATTAATTTGTTTAAAATCTTTCTATATTACCTTTTTGGAAAAAGCAATCAAGGCAGCTTACAAAAAAACCAGAAAACATGAATCACAGACAAATAAAAGTATAATAAAACATCAAAAGTCACCTTAAAAACCATAGTTTAAAATATCTGGAAGACACCAGGCTATGGAAAACTGGTGTAGGGAATGGGTGCAGTCCAATGAATGTTAAGTGTGTTGTGGAACATAATACTATACATGTCTATTCAGATGTACGCCCCATTGTCATCAATGAGACCTACTCCTGGGTAGGTATATGTAGGATTGCAGGCTAAATTCCTCTTAATTAATGCTGCCAATGCAACTTAGATGATTCAAACTTCCACTAGATTGCTGCCAGGCCATGGCTAGACCAGGCCTATATCCCGGGATTGTCCCGGGATCATCCCTGTGCATCCAAATGACACACAAGGGATCCCGGGAGCAGGCAGGGACGACCTCTCCATTTGCCTGGGATAATCCTTAGGTCTAGCTAAGGCCCCAGTGACTTTTGTACTGTTTAACAAATAATCAGCCATGCCACTTTGACATTAAGTTGCAAGTCTGCTTTACCTTTAGCAATCTCTGCTCCAGCCAGTCTCGCTCTTATTAGACCATGCCTTTCTTTGAGATGAAGGATACGGACTTTGGGGAATCGTGCCATGTATTTGTCTAATTTGTCCTTAAGGTATGCTAAATCAGAAGAGAAGAGAAGAGAATAAATAGATTACAGATCGTGCCAATTTCAAAATCTACCAAATGAAGGAAGAAGATAAATCACCAATTAATGGTGCAACTAGGGCTGGACCTTGGGGCTGACGTCTAGGACCCTGCAGCCCAGGAAGAATCCAAATGGTGATGTGGGCAGTGGCAAACAGTCCCAGCACCAGCTCCTGGGCTCCCTTCATTCTTTCTTATTTATTTTTAAAAAAATTATAGTTGGAGGCTAGCCAGCCAGGCATGTAAAGTAACAAATGCTTTGTTAATATTTGTACTTATTATTTATTGATTGATTGCATTTTATACCGCTCAATAGCTGAAGCTCTCTTTAATACATATTATTCCTTTGTACAATAAAATGGTTCTTATTCCCAAGCACACGTCAAGGAAATGGAAACAAACTCCATTTTATTTCTTTAGTCATGATCGTGCTATAATTTAAGTGTGTCTAAAATGCAAAACTGCACATCTTTCTTTTTTAAAAAAATTAGGGTTACAAACAGTTTCTCCCTCAAACATGTCAGGAATGTGGGAGCAGTTGTAAAACAGTGGGGTGGGGGGCTGAAAAGAGAGAAATGTCAGTCTAGAGGGCCACCCTAAAGGGGAGGGCTCCGGAAGACCATTAACTCCAGATCTAAAATGATTTAGGCCTTAGCTAGACCTAAGGTTTATCCCGGAATCATCCCAGGTTCATCCCTGCCTGCTCCCGGGATCCTCTGTGTGTCATTTAGATGCACAGGGATGACCCCGGGATGATCCCTGGATAAACCTTAGGTCTAGCTAAGGCCATAGAGTGTAATCCTATGCATATTTAGACAGGAAAAAGTGCTATAATGCCTAGCATGGCTGGATAGGGGAATGCTGGGAGTTGCAGGACTTTTTTTCTGTCTAATCATGTACAGGATTGTGGCCTTACCTGCATCTGCTGCTTGTTTAGACTACTGGGAAATGGTGGCAGGTTGTCTTCCATAAGAACATAGGAACCTTCCATACACTGAGTCAGACCATTGGTCCATCTAGCTCAATATTATTGATACTGAATGCCAATGGCTCTCCAGAGTTTCAGGCAGGATTTTTTTCCAGTTGTACCTGGAGATGCCAGGGATGAACCTTGGACCTTCTAGGGGTTCTCCCACTAAGCTACAGCCTTCTTCTGATGGCTATGACAGGAGGCAGGCACTGTGAATTATTTTCAGCACTAGACAACTGCTTTTTTACCCTCATTATGTGCGCATTGTTTCAAGTAAAGTATGTACCTACCTACCTACCTACACACACACACACACACACACACCCTTCTCTGTATTTATACAGCTTTTCTTTTTTCTAATAATCCTTCCTTAACATTCTTGCAATCTGAAATAAGTCAGTCAGTCGTCTCTAAAACTGCATCCAGAGTGAGACAGCAAAATGGCATTTTCTGTCAAGCTGACTGGACAAGCTGTCATGCATAATGCAATTCAACCACTTGTGCCTCTTCCCCTTTTTGAAGTAGACCATAAACAGAGGCCCACCTGATGAAACCAGAGCTGGGTCAAAAACCTTCCCCTACCTTTGCGGTATGACTTGTACCCTGCAAGAAGGGGTGAGGGCATTTCCTGCCACTTTCAGTCATTCCTGCCATTTTCAAGTGGGTGAGGAAAATTCAATCATTCTCAGGGCTGGGGACTTATTTATATGATACAAATGTGCAGAGGATTTCCTTGAACAGAAAAAGGGGTTGCTGCTGCTTGAAACAATGGCTGAGCTCTAATAGTTCTGACAACGGATACTTCTGCCTTATAGACTATAGAATGATGTAGCATTCTATAGGACAGATAACTTGCATTAAAATAGACTAGTACAAAAAACAAAACAAAACATGGAAACGATGGCTGCTACTGCTGCTTCAAGTAGTAGGAAACCATTTCTAAACATTTCAGGAAAATTTAAGGCAGCAGAAATTTACCAGAACACCGCAGTAACATTTGTACCAAGATAATAAAAACAATTTTTAAAAATAGAGAAAACTACCTGGGAAACAGAATGCATGTTAATTCCGAGATGCATTTGAAGGAAAAACATTGACCTACCTTTTGAGCTGAAGTCATCCACCAAAATAACCTCTTTAATAAATTGAGGGGGCGAGCGGTTGAGGACACTGTGAACGGAGCGCAGGAGGGTGGACCACACTTCATCAACAAAACACATAATAATGCTAGTGGTGGGAAGGTCATTGTGGACAAGAAGATCCGAACAACTACAGCAAAAGAGATAAATAGCACTCACACAACAGACATAATCAGAACAAGTGTCTACGAGACTAGAGGCCTGGTACTTGCTTCTGTAATTTGCCATAACATGTCATGTTAGTGATGTATTCAATGGGGAGAAAAGGGGGCACCAAGGAGCAAATTCTTGTCAAACAGTATTAATAAAAATGTATGTCACCATGGAAGATAGAATCCCAGTGATTAAAAATCATGAGATAGAAGCCTGAGCACATGGTAAAAACATTTAGGCAGCCTGGTCCTGTCAGGGCAAGCATCAGTGGAAGGCATTGTCGGGCACCTGTCAATGCCCATTCCTCAATAGGGAACTTTCTCCCAACCCCTGGAGCCCCGAAGGGCCCTGCTGTTCCTCCTCCTTTCCTGTTGCTGCCTGACCTCCTTGAATGAGCAAGCCATGACAGAAGCAAGGCAGAGGAGCAGCCTCTCTTCACCTAGCCCTTTCCTGGATGGCCAAGCAGTTTGGGTCCAGAGAATAAGGGCAAGCAAATGGGCAGCAGTGGCAAGAAGGAGAAGCCATCTTGCCCATGCCCCACCACCCCACTAGAACCTGGCACTGATTCTGTGGACTGACCTAAACTGCAGCAGCACAAGTAGTAACTTAACTTCTGCTGCTGAAGTCAAACTGTGATTCTGTTCCTGACAAGTGGATCTCTCTGAAGATCTCTGCTGTTTTCAAGAAAAGTCTCAATCCAACGCCCCACAGAGCAGGATCCTATCAGAGTTCACAGGTTTTATGGACTAAAATGGCCCGAAGGATCCCATGCAACTGGACCAGAAGAGAGATTGCCCCAAGTGAGCAAGGCACCGCCCTTTAGCAGCACAACCGATGGCTGCTTTTGTGCCAGTGGCACAGCTGAAGTTGGCTCCCAGGACTGGATGCAAATATCAGTCCCATGAGTTATGGTGTTCATACAACAGCTCACTGGAGCAGGTTTCTATGTTAAACCAAGTGCTTTCTGTTCTTTTTTCTCTGAAAGAGCTTTTGCAAATGCTCAAACACTTGCAAAATTTCACCCCTTCCAAATTTGGAATGGCCATGCAACCCTGGGGTGGGAGGAGATTTCCCTCCCTTCCGCTGTTCCCCTGACACCAGAGAAGTGGAAGTCAGGTTTTTTTTTTGAAGGGAACTGTACAATGCCAGGGCCAGGGAGGACAGAGATAAGGTCTGCTTCATTTCAGATTAAAATCCAGCATTGTCACTTTTGAGGCAAGCATTTTGAGGCTCCAAATTTGGTATTTCTGGAAAAGGAAATATCGATTTCAGGTGCATTACTAAACTGTAGCACGCTATTTTATGAATTGTGGAAAATATTACATTCCCCCACCCTCGCCTCCACGTCCAGTTCTGAGCCTGACCTGGGGTGTTCGGACCACTGAGTCAATGGAATCTTGCTGGATCATTAGGCAGGATGTTAAGAGAAAAGCAGGCTTAAAGGGTTCCGCTCAGGCCACCACCACCACAGCTAGCCAAGGAAGCAACCCAAGCATTCAACAGTTTTTAACAGTCTGCAAGAAGGTAGAAAGCCTCTTCTCATGGAGGAAAATGGCATCACTCTTAATTGTTTTGAAAGGTATCAAGAGCTTGCCAGTTTTTGAGTTCTGATTTTTTTAGATAGAGGAGAACCAGTGCTTGAAGATCGTTTGGCAATGTTTTCCCAGATGGAAGGATATTGCCCTGTCTCCTCAGGAACATTCAGACAAAGAGAGCAAGGATGGGGATTGAGAAGAAGAGAAGATTTAACCCCACAATAGAAAGATGAGGGAGTACCATTGGGAAGAGTGGACCATCAGTTTGTGGCAGGACCAGCCCCAGACATTTTGCTGCCTGAGTTGAAGGACAACTCTCCTGTTCGATGTACAAAAACTGATTGGACTGGTAGTTGAATCTTTCTTAAATACTGGTGATGGGACAACAACCTCCACTGCATCTGAAGGAAGCTGGCTAACTTAAGGGGCACATGGCAGGCTGCATGGCCCACAGCTCTCTTCTCCAACACCTTGCTCCCACCTCCCAGCATCTGCCACCTGAGGCGGCTGCTTCACTCTTCCTCATGGTAGGGCCAACCCTGGTTTAAGGTTTGGCAAGCATCTTCCTTATGAGTCCTGGGAGGGGAGCCACAGAGCTTCCTTGGATTTTTCCAGGGGGCAGCGCTTATCCTCCAAGCTCCTCCCCTTGAAGAAATCCCCTCCATTACTGTAGGAATTCTCAATGTTACGTCTGATCTGATAACGCAGATGCAGGTAGTACGGAAGAGATAACGCAGATGCAGGTAGTACAGGATCTAAAACCAACAGGACAAATTGTATCGTTGAATTTCCTTTAACAGAAAAGTACCTCATAAGAAAAACCCTTTGCTAAAATTCCTGTTTCTTACCACTCATACAGTCCTATTTCTGGCAAAGCATCGTCCCCAGACGATGATAAAAATAAAAATAAAAAGCCAAGCTACAGCTTGAATTGCTGTTAGCCAGTTTCTGGGGTTAAAATAGCACCGCCTCCTCAGAACAAGCAGGGTGGCCAATATAGTTTTGAAATACCAAGGCACACAAATTATTTTTCCAGAGGAATAATGTTGGGTTCTTTAAAAACAAGGCTTGGCAACTGCGAAGTGCTATAATGAACTGGAAGTTAGGGGAAGTGAAAAATACTACAGATCAGAAGTCCTGTGGATTTTGTAGTATTTGGAACCCAGCTGCAGAGAAAAAACCAATGGTATGACCAAAATGTGAGTAAACAGGGAAAAAAACGTCCAGTGGTTATTTAATTGGGGGAGCTTCCCTACCAGAAACTACTTTGCTGGAGAATATGGTAGAAAGCGTATTTGTGGCTTGACTGCTCTTCTGCCATTCATCTCACTGTGAGATCTGCATTACAATAGGTAGCTGCTCTTTATTGCCTGCATTGTGACAAGGTATGGCAAAAACCACATTCTAAATATTGCTGATGCTGAAGAGGAGCAAATGCCCCTTCTTGCACTGCAAAGCAGTATTGGGGGGTGGGGGTGGGGGAATGGGATAATATCCCTGAATTCCTTTGTGGCTGAACAGAATACAAATGGCAATGATATCAACGTGTAAAACAGGCATCGCAGATCACACACAACAGAAAGAGCTTTAGATGAACTCAAGTGCAGTCCCTTTCAATAGACACAGTTCACATGCCCAGCTCTGTCACTTAGGGAGCAGAAGATTGTTTGGTTTCCTGGCTCCGAGCTTGTGGATGGAGTTCCGAGCTTGGGGCCACAAAACCGCACTCCCTCCCCCTCCTCCTTGCAGCCAGTAGGAGAGAACCATACCGGTTACCTGTCCATGCATGCAAAATGGAGTGTGTGGAGACGGCGAGAAGGCCAAGGGCAGGGAATTGGGGAAACTAGGGATGTGGGGCTATGAGGTATTCCTAGCCATCCCCAGTCTCCTTCCCTCCCCCAAAGCCTCCACTAGACAGGTGAAATTGCCCATCTAGCTCAAATGCAGAGCAGGAGGTGTGAGGCTTCTGCTGCTTTGAATAGGGCCTTGCTAGACCTACCAGTTAATCTGGAGAGGAGAAGGAGCGAGGCCGCGTTGCAGGTAGCGCAGGCCGGCGCCCTTTTCTACACGTAAGACGCGATGGGGTAAGGGAAAGCCCCGTTGCGTCCTCCATTTTTAATTTTTTTTAAAGGGGCCATGTGCGCAGGAGCGCACCAACAATAAGGTAAGTCTTTTTTTTTAAAAAAAGGGTTCCCCGCTCCCCCTGCCCACGATTCCCCCCACAATGTATGATGCCCCCCACTAGCCCCCCACTTGCCCCCCTCACCCCCTTGCTCGCTCGCCCCGCTCGCCCATCCGTCTGCTCGCCCCCACTCACCCCCTCGCTCACCATGTCCACACACCCCCCGCTCGCCATGTCCACAACACACTGCTTGCCATGTCCACACCCCCCACTTGCCATGTCCACACACCGCTTGCCATGTCCACACACACACCGCTTGCCATGTCCCCCCGCTTGCCATGTCCACCCCCCCGCTCGCCTGTCCACCCTCCTGCTCGCTCGCCCACTCGCCATGTCCGATGCCCCCTCCGTCCGTGATCTCCCCCCACCAGCCCGATGGGCACAGCGCAGGGTGCTGTGCCCAGTGCGTGGCTTCTCCCGGCTACTCGCGAGTAAGCGAGCAGCCGGGAAAAGCCACGGAGCTAACTAGACCTTCCGCAGCCCCAGGCTTAGCCCTGGGCTGCAGAAAAGCCGGGCCACAAGCGGATCCGGTTATCCTGGGTCAAGGGAGGGTTTAGCCCAGCCTGACCCTGGGATCCCCTGTGCATCGTCTGCATGCACAGCAGAGAGCCCGGGCCTTGCACCGGGCTAAACCCTTGTCTAGGAAGGCCCTAGGATGCCCTTAAGTCTCCAAGTTTGGAGGCTTACAAGTAGCTAGGACACATATCCGATAGGATTGTGCCCTTAGGGTACAGTCATGAGTCACTTAGAGCACAATCTCAGCATGGCTGGTTGGGGAATGCTGGGAGTTGAAGGATCTTTTTTCACTCTAAACATGCATAGAATTGTGCCTTTAATAAGTTATCACCTTCTAAGTTGGAGGCTTAACTGTTGAGTCCTATCTAGTTACTAAGGAGAGGTTGTGGAGAGGCTCAGCTAGCATCTACTTTGTAATCTTTTTGGCACCAGGAGAGCATTTTCCCAGGGTTTTAGCCCTTCAGTTTTACATAGTTGTGCTTGTGAGACCTTTCCACTGCCATGCTTTTACTGATTTATACTGGTTTCATTCTGTAGCTGTTTATATTTATTTATTTATACATTTTACACACTTTTTATTATGTTCCTATATTGTATGGTTTTAAGCTCTATTTCGTGAACCACGCAGAAAGCTTTGGCTATTGGGTGATATAAACATATAATAAATAAATAAATGTGAGTTTCTCACTGCTCCCCTCCCCTCCAAATCAATTCCAAAGCTTGGCCTTGTCACACTCCAAATTATGTGGCTGGATGTTCACAGCCTGAAAAACTCCCTGCCACTTTCCCTTTTTCCAAAACCTACCTGGTGGTGGCAACAGAAAAACCTCAAATGGAAGCTCCATTAGGCCCTGCATAGGTGCTGCTACCCCTAGAGTCCTTGCTCAATGAACCAAGGAAAATGTAGTTTTTGTCATGCTTAACGATCCATCAGCAGCTGCAGGAGTGGTCAACTTGTGTCGCTACAGATGTTTGGGCCTACAACTCCCATCAGCCCTAGCCAGAATAACCAATGGTGAGGGATGATGGGAGTTGTAGGCCAAATTACCTGGAAGGCCACAAGCTGCTGGCCTTGATAAACTTGAGACTAGATGCTGCCATAGCAGCATGAAGGAACTAATAGAAACTCTTCACTGAACCTGTCAATTGCTACTACATCCATTGCAACTTGAGTTTGGATAGGAAAAAGGAAGAAGCAAATTGCACTATGAGGGCGAGCCCATTATGGACTGAGCCTGAACTTTGGTGGAATTTGGACTCATTTTGTAATGAGCTTTGGGTGTCAACCCTTGAAATTACCTCTCCAAACCTTCTATTACACATTTCAATGTTGTTGTTAAATTAATAGTAGGATTAGGGAACTGGAAGTTTCTCAGAATAGAATAAAATGTCATTTTTTAAATGTAAGTTATTTTGGGTTTGGAAACAGATACAAACAATTCTAGCTTTTATACCAGATTTTTTTTAGTGGGGTCGGGGGGAGACACTGGATTTCTAGTGCACTCTAGTGGCTGCAGGATAGAAGTGTTAAATCCCTGAAGAAATTAGTCTGTGCTTTGAATAAGTTACTAAAGAACATTAGAATATAAAGAGGAGGGCTAAAATCTTTTAGGCATAAAACTCTGGGACAAATAATACAAACACCTTTTTGATATTGACAAATCTCCTGTGTTCTTGTTAAATCATAATGAAAGAAGGGAGCTTCCTAAGTTCTTCAGACACCTTAATAGTAAATGCACATCAACTTGGGGCAAAGTGTCCCCCTGCGTGTGCACAAGCAGCAAGTGCTGTTGCACTCACATGCTACTTGTGGTCTTCCCAGTGGGGCATCTGCTTGGCCCTGTGTGAACAGAATACTGGATTACATACGCCTTTGTGCTGGTCCAGTGGGGCTGTTGTGGACAACAATATTTAGGGGCACTAATGAAGCCGTGCATAGTCCAAGAACTATGCCCCAGGATCCTTCAATGCTACTGAGGATGTTACAATACACCTGGAGACATTACAAAAGGTCCTGGCGTTTACCTCTAAGATTGCACCGTGCAATTGTATATATTTCCACCGTGTGTTTGTATATATTTCCTAGAACTGATTTGAGGGGCTGAATCCAAAGGCGTTGTTACGCCACTGCCGATTCTCCTGGGTTCCACCCATTCCCATCTGCAACCGGCATCCACCACTTGTGGGATGAAGATTTAATGTTTCCTGGGCCAACCAAAAATGAGCGGAAGTGCTAGTTTCTGGAATGAGGCTCTGCCAACCTGTCCCAATTGAGAAATGGGAGTTCTTACTCATTTCAGGGATTTCTTTGGGAGGCACCTAATTTCTATGGTGCAACTGGTGGGTCCCACTCGTGCAATGGTATCAGCAGGCCACAAGAGAATCGGCGGGGTCAGAAGCACCCCATTTGATTCTGCCACTGGTATTGTTTAATAAGAAAAAGAAAACGCTACGTACAAAACTATTTTTCTGTAAAACTCTCTTCTTTCCCCCTACCCACGCCGGTGAACACTGTACGCTCATTCACAGTCTGCAAAGCAACAAGGTTTGAATGTAGCCCACTAAGCCTATCTAGAAGGAACAGCAGAAATCTGTAGATCTGAAGGGATGATAATAATTTCTCCTATTTCTATGAATTTGTCATTTTATATCATGGCAGAAAAATAAAGAAAACAGAGAGGCAAAGGGCTGGGTCAAGTCTGAGTCTTCCTTGCATGAACAAAAGGCTGAAGAAAAAGCATTTTCTCAATTTCTATTTGCAATTCAACTAGGGGTTTGATGTGTGCCTTAAGGGGGCCTTCGCTCCCAAAGCTCTAATATCTTCAAGTAAATCTTGAGAAGGCCAGACAATCTTACCAAAGAACTTCTCACTCACACAGTCAGTTCTCTTGATTGTTTCTTGCCAATGTTTTATGTGGTTGTTGACCCCTATCCAGATCTAAATCCTTTTCTTGCTCCGTGTTTTGTTTGGGGAAGTGGTTGAATTTCCAAGCAGCCCTACAGGAAGGAGGTTGTAGAGCACATATTTTAATGCAGCTAGCAGTAGTGGGAAAGACTCCTGCCTGAGACCCTGCAGAGCAAATCAAGAGTAGATAATACTCTGCTGGGTAGACCAGTAGTCTCTGACCTGGTATATGATGGCCTTATTATTATTATTATTATTATTTATTTATATAGCACCATCAATGTACATGGTGCTCCTTCTATGTTCATGGCTGGTGTTGTGAAGTGGGTGCAGGGAAGGTGAAACCAAAGTACAGTTCCTGTGGGCAATATGGTAATGTGTATACCTGGCATCATCAAAGCCATGTAATTTTAAGTACTGCCTATGCCCGTATGAGCCTGCCCATGATTTAAAATGGGTGCTGGAGGCTGTGCTTATCTTTAAGGTCAGTTAAATTGGTGGTCACTAGGGGCAGCACTTTCTCAGTAGTGGCCTCTACTTAAGGAATGTGCCATTGGCCTTCTCCCTTGCGGTATTTAAAAAGCCACTGAAAATCTACCTATTTTTAATAGCTTTTACCTGATGTGTTTTATTGGTCATGGTATGGTTTTCCTGATGTTTTATTGCTGGAATACACACACAAACACACACACTCTCTCTAATTACTTTATACCAGTACCCAACACTGCCACTCTTCACAAGGTGCTGTTGCACTTGTGAAACCCACCACTTGCGCAACAGGGAACTCAGTGCTTCTGAAAGGAACAGCTCTAGTTAGTGGAGTTCCCTTCTGCAAACACCACTGATCTGTGCCTTTCTGGACA
Source organism: Elgaria multicarinata webbii (assembly GCF_023053635.1). NCBI lineage: Eukaryota > Metazoa > Chordata > Lepidosauria > Squamata > Anguidae > Elgaria > Elgaria multicarinata. The sequence continues at coordinate 50,494,969 of NC_086172.1, forward strand.
TGAGCATTTCTGCTCACTTCAGATTGGTTCAAAAACTGCTAGGTTCCCAATGCACTAGGAGTAGATTCCACTCGCACGCAGGCAGTATTGTGTACTTCCCATTAGGTTTTAATGCAGAAGTAAGCAACTTCATGTCCTGCAGATGCTTTGGACAAAAACTCCCATAGTCCCTGACTATTGGCCACGCTGGATAGTGCTTGGATTCTTGACGTTTTGTGGACTAAAGCTAACATGACCCAAGCAGAGTTTCCCTTCCTCTTCTCTCCATCTCCTGCAACAAAGTGTACAGCCTCCAAATCTGCTCTGGAAGGTCGCCCAATCCAAGAGGGCACCTTTGAGGGCTGCAGAGAGAAAGAGGAATTCAGTCCATGGGTGGTGCCTGTTCCACTGTCAAAAGGACACCACTGGAAGTAACATACTTGCTACAGAATGAATCACACTGAACACAATAAATTCCACTGAAGACATTGAACACAATGGAAATTACTTCCAAGTAATCATGCATAGGACTGCTCTGTCACTCACTTAATCAGAGAATTTCTGGCAGTCCTGTGCTAGGACAATGAAGGAATGTATGGCCAATGATATCTATGGCTGCTTTAAATTTATTCCCAGCTTGTTACACATGTCTTGTATAAAATGGATATAATGCATGGAACCACACTGTTTTGCATGGCCCTGAAAACTTGCATTAAAGGGGATTAATGACAGCATGTAACTGGTTAGATTCTGTCAATGGAGGCCAATTCACACAGATAGCTGACAATTACCATGCAAACTCATTTAAAGCACCTATACATTAGAGTAAAACAAGATCACATGACATTTTACCACTCCCAAAAAACCACCCTCTTTAAATGTTCCTATATGTAATTTTAAAAATCCAAAAGAAAGTTAGTGTGGAACAATAATACCTTTAAAACCTAGGAGGATATTAAAGGAAAAAATGTGCCTGTGTTGTAGCTAGACAAACTTTACAGCAGAGAGAAAGTTTCAGAGCTAGAAATGCACTCATACTTCCTTGTCAGCATATGGAGAATGGGGACTTTGGTTTGCTGATGTGGATGAAAGTTAAGGGCTCCACGTCAGTGAGTGTATGTTTGTTTGTAGTTCATAATTCCCAACTGGCACTCACTGACATGCTTCTGCAATTGATTTCAAGACTCTGTTTAATTTTAGAGGCGGCTGCTACCAAACTAAGATACTGTTGGCAGGAACGTTTGCTTTTCTGAAGGCTAACTGTGTTCTTTAAGCCAAGTAAAGAGGAAATCCTTGTGCTCCACATTCAAGGCTACAGAAACAGTCTTTTTTCTTTTGCCCAGTTTAGTGCATCACAAAACATTTTGTTAACTTTTCAGTAGTAATCTAATCAGATGGGCAATTTTCCAGTTTCCCTGTGTATCTTGACGCCTGCATTAATATTCCCATAGTTGGCCGGGGTTTTCACCAAAAATATTGAGATACACTTCCTAACCAACATCTTCCTCTGACATATTATCCTAAATGCACTTAAGTTCACCCACCTGCCCCAGTAGCTAAGGCCACAACCCTATGCACACTTTAAAAAGTAATGGGGGTGTCTTCATGGTGCTGAAACCCCATGCTTTCCCTCCCCAGGGGTGGTGTCGGGTTTCTGGGTGGCCATCCTTGGACCAGAGCTGCCCAGCCCTCTTCGTGGTAGAAGGCAATCAATCGCAGTTCACCTTCTACCAGGCACCGCCCAGCCATGTCTCTGCTGTGACTCCAGAGTGAGGCAAAGGACTGTCTTGACACCATCTTGCACCTCCTTGCCCAGCATAGCACCTCCTTGCCATAATAGATTATTTTCTGAGCACAAGAGGTGGGCTAGTAAAAATGTTGATCCTAGTTACTATAAAAGCGAAAAAAGAAAAGAAAAGGTCAGAATGATGATCCAGGATGGAATGACCCATCTCCAAGGATGGAAAGACTTTGTGTTGTAGTGGTTAGAGCACAGGTGGGGAACCTGTGGCCCTTCTGATATTGCTAGATTTACCACTGGCCACGCTGAGCAGGGAATTCAACAACATTTCAAGGGCGAGAGGTTCCCCACCCATGGGTTAGGGTGTCAGACTAGGAGCAAGGAGACTTGGGTTTAAATCCCCAAAGAACTATAAAGGTAATATGGGACCTATAAAGGTAATATAGTGAGGAGACTGAGGGGCAAAAAGCAGGAAAGGAGCAGGATTACTAGCACCCATGGTGGCAAAGGCGTTACATTAGTCCATATATATTCCACTTATCTTTATTCGCATATTTTTATCTCCATACCAGGCAAAGCTTCACATACTAAGTTGCTGTGTGCAGGAACAGGTCCAGTAAAAAACAAACCAACCCAAAACTAAAAGAAACTAGAAGTTCCCACCATTTTGGTTATAGAACACCCCTGGCCCCAATACACTAGAGATGTTACAGATGGTTCTTCAATAATATTTCTGCCTAGTCAGCTACGTTAGCTCTCAAACAAGCGCCAACTTTGGACAGATTACCAATCAAGTGCCTATTATGGTTGTATAAAGTCAGTCAGTGTATGAATGAAACTTTAATCCTGCAGCACAGTACAGTTATTACCTATGATCCAGTATGATCCAGTGTAGCCAATGTTCCGTGAAAAACAAAAAAGCGTAAGTTTAACTTCCAGCTCAGCTAAATACTGGGGTGGAGAGGGGTTGTTATCATTGAATGAGCTTGATTAAACCATAGTTTTTATTACTTTTAAAATGGGAAGAATAGTGTACCGCCCAGAGAGCTTCGGCTACAGCAGTATACAAATGAAATAATTAAATAAATAAAAATAGTGACGTGAAGAACAGAAAGAGCTGCTAAATGATGTTAATGAATTAGTTTTAAAAACAAAGCTATACTTTTGTAAATTGAAGCAAAATTCTAGGCAATAATTAGAGTGGTTTTTAAAATAATATTATCTAGGGATACTGGGGAGCTGGGTATTTATGTATTCTAAGTACTGTTTTGGCATGATAGATGTTTAAAGGCAGAATATTAAGCTTAAGAAATTATCATTATAAATAAACATATTAAATTAATACAAGGGGGTGACTTTAGTTTACACTTTAGCAAGATTTAAAGTATGAGCTGCAGTTCGAAATTATTAAATTAATTCTACAACCAAGTTAAAATTGTGTACAAAGTAAACATTTTCATCCAGTATAATAAAATCATTCAGGCCCATTCTTGTAGTTCCCATTAAAATTAATGGGTATGCTTTATAAATGTTATTGTTTTCATTTTTACTCAATATTATTGACAGCTAACTCTAGCTGACAGGAAGAAAATCCATTGGATCAATAAACAATTCATAGTGCCCAAAACCCGTGCTGTGCAATGCAAGAAAACAGATCTTACCCAATGGGCCTTGTGTCATCAATGGCTCGGTCTACTGGGATTAGATCACTGAGATAGACGTTGAAGTTTCCCTCATTCCATCTCCTTTTTGCCTCTTCTTGTTTCTCACCTGGGACCACAGCAGGACGCCCAAACTGACCCGGTGCTGTGGGGTCCCTTGGGCCAAGCGTCCTATCAATGGCTAACACTTTGTGCAATTTAGTATTTTCTGTGAAATGGATCGCACTGTCACTATGATTGATTTTCCTTAATTGGTCCTTATCGACTAAATTGACACTGTCAACATTCCCTAGTTTTGTTCCTTCAGCCAGAATTGCTTTAGTAGCCGCTACCTTAATAAGACCAGCTGCTTTGGTCACATTAACTGCTTTCAGGTTATCTTTGCTTTTGTCGTCTATCAGTTGTATATTCTTTTCTATCAATCTCTTTCCTTTGGCATCGGCTGGGGGATTCTGCGATGCTGGAAGGACCACCTGTGCTCCTTCCTTGCTTATAATGACTACTTGCTCTTCAGATAGAACCTCGTTTGCACGTGCAATTTTTGCATCCTCCTCTTTTGGCACCTTTCCTGGACCTGTTGCATTCATAGACCCTCCCTTCTCCTCGGCTGCTTTTGAAGTAGCTAGCTTGCCGCCAGGTAAATCCACTCTCCTTGTTGCTTCACGAACGCCTCCAACACTTTTTATACCCCCAGTCCTGTTTACTGGAAATTTTGGCGCCCTCAGTACTCGGAGGCTATCTCGAGGTTCCTTAGGTTCGCTTCCAGTTGGCAATTCCTGTTTCTGTACAGCCAAAGAGCCTTTATCCACCAACCCAGTCTTAAAGGAAACCTCCTTTCTTCCCATTGATCCTTTGCGGAACGGCTTGAGCACTTCCTGAGCGACTTCACTTTTGACAAGAGCTGCCCTGTGGGTCATTTGGACGAGGGGCTGCCCTTCTGCTGCTGAGGGGGGCTTCAGGTCGCCCCTCTGAAGAGCTGGCTTTGTTTGGGGTGGGCTACTGACGCTGACTGCCCCCCTCGCTTTCTTTTCCAAGAGAACAGCGGAGGAGGGCTGAGGGGGCCTCCCCCACGCCTTGGCTGGGATTGTCCTGTGCAGCCCCATCGTTTCTTGGGGGCTTTGGGTGGACGGTCTCTGCCTTTCCCCGCCTTTCCCCACTCCATCCTCAGCCCTGTTCGCCTCCTCCTCGTGGTTCCTCTCAGCACCTCTCTCATCCCTTTCCAAGCCAGTCGGGGGCGGCGGCGGCGCCTCGGGGTTCTCTCTGGACCACCTGCCGCCGCCGCCGCCGGGGCCGTCCTCTGGGTTCCTCCAAACTCTGAATCTCTCCCTCTCCTTCCTGATCATCTCCTCTTTCAGGACTCGGGTGTTGATCTCGCTGAATGAAAACTTGAGCGCTGCCATGTCAAAGAGCAGCCAGATGATGGAGGCTGCGAAGATAAAAGCGAAGGCTCTGCCGCTGCCTCGGAAAAGCTTCCGGATTTTGTTCATCTCGGAGAAAGTTTGGCTCGTCCTCCTCCGCGCCGCCTGCACCCTCGGCCGCCCCCGCCTTCTCCCCGCTGGGCCTCCTTACCTAACGAGGCGGCGGCACACGCAGCCCCTGCTTCTCCCTGGAACACGTCTGCATGTTGATCTAGAGGCAGCCTCAAGTCCTGCTCCCGCCTGTTGCGCCTTGCTTGCGTGGCATGTTTGCAGCAGCGGGGCATCCACGTCTCCTCAGCTTCGCGCGGGCCGCGCAGCCACCGCATGCCACGGCCTAAGCCACGCGCCACGCCGGAAGGCCCCGAGCGGCCCACGGGCAACTCGCCGGTTCGCCTTAGACCCCGGCGGCTCTCGCCTTTCCTCGGAATGGGGGCTGTTTCTCGGTTCCAGGACGCGCTGAAAGAAGGAACAGGCGGCCGCAGATCAGCTGGAGAGAGCAAAAATGGGTCTCTCCCCCCCCCGCCTCCTCCACCCGCCCAGCTCTCATTCCTTCTCTGTAACCCAACACCACCTCACAAAAGAAAACAACCTCCAGCCTGCAAAGTTCTTGGGAGCGTGGCTCTCCCCAGCACCTTCCGAGTCAGGCCAGTTGCAAAGACTCTGGCAAAGTTATATGCCCAGGCCAACGCAGATGCAATTGGGCACTCGCTTCTGGTTTAGGGCTCGTGTTTCCTGGTTGCCATAGGAAAGGCCTCCTCAGAAGGGCTCCTGGTGACACACACTCTCTGACAGTTCTCCTTTTAGAAACACACACACACACACACACACACACTTTGAAGAACAGATTACTTCCCTCTCCTCCCCCCTCCTTTCTTTATTTTCCTTCCTTGTTTGTTTGGGAAGGACTTATTTTAAACCAACACTCTGCTGTGTTCAGTGCAGGATTGTCCAAGATATTTTGCTGAGACAAAGAATAAGATGCCGTCCCTCACTCATTCCATGCACAAAAGTTGACTGGACTGCCAATTGAATCTTCAATACTGACAATGGGACATGGTCCTTCACTATACACAAGGGGATACAGAGCAGAATGAGTGGCACACAACAGTCTCCAAGACCTTGCTGCTGCTTCTCAACTTCTGTTTCCTGAGGCAACTGACTCACTCTGCTTGATGGCTCTGGTTCAGTAGCAGGGCTCAGGCAGCAATAGAAGGTGCAATGTTCCTTGGGGGTGGGTAGAAGATTGCCTCTGAGCATGTGTAAAAAAGGTTTTCCCTCACAGTTCAGAAATCACAGTGTGCATGTTTCTGACACTAAGTGAAAGAGCAAAATGTGGGTGGGTACACTGAATGTATTTATTTTAAAATGTACAGCCCGTTCTCTAAATACATTTCAAGGGTGGTTCACATAGGCATGATAACAAAACACAATGCATACAAAAAAGAGAATCACAAAGTAATATTATTATTAAAAATAATTTTATTACTAAAAGAAGCCTCAGCAACTAAAACAGTAGGACTTTTAAAATTTGGAATTAAAAATCTACAGAGACCAATACCCCATCACCCATCATTCAAAAGGTTAGAATGTAGGCAGCTAACTAGGCAAATCTCTCTAGGAAAAGAATTCTTCACATGGGGAGCCACCACTGAAAATTCCCCCATTCTGACTGCCACCTGCCTTATCTCAGATGGCAAGTTCAGCAGGAGGAGAGCCTCAGAAGATTTCCTCAGAACATGAGCAAGTTGGTGTAGGAGCAGATGTTCCTTCCAATACTTGGGGCCCAAATTATGTTAGGCTCATGGAATTGAATGAATCGTCATTCCGCATCATAAAATTCTAGATATTATGTGATATTAATGCTGCATGGGTTCCAAGTGCGTGAGAACTGGTGCAATATACTTGTGAAGAGTGTGAAGTCTGAGCCAGGAAATCTCAGGCTCAAATCTCACTTCAGGCTCAGACAGTACCATGTGTGTTTCTAGAAATTAAGCATGAGGGGGTGGTTTATTTATTTTTATTTATTTTATTTATTAAACTTATATACCGCTCCCATAGCCAGGGCTCTCTGGGCGGTTTCAGTGCAATGAGTGTGGTGATGCGAAGAGTGGAAATTGCATATATGCGATGCTTAGGGTTATTCATCCTGTAGATGCCTACTGCACTTTATCCTATCGTAAGAAGTTAGCAGCATGCAGCCTTAACGTCCTTGTGCATCTTTACTTCTTAGTATGCATAGCCTTGGAATGCAAATGGGGAAATCATGGAAGGCACTTGTTTCTGGAATGTCTGACCAATTTGATGCCAACTGTGCTCATTAATAAACACCAGTCATAATGCAAGTGGACCCAATGGAGTCCACTTGCATCATTGTGCATTTGATCTCTTGTATCAAGTGCCCAAAAGCTACTTACATCAGCCAAACAAGACTATCTTTAAAACAAAGATTAAATGGGCACATATCAGACATCAAACATAAGAACATCAATAAACGTGTCAGTGAACACTTTAACCTTCCTGGACTATCAAGGACTTCAGGGTGGCAGTTCTAAAGAAATTGAAATCATGGGTTCACTTGGAACATGAGGTTGCAGAACAAGAGGTTTTTTTTTAAAAAAAAAATAATTTAAATTTTATAATTAATAATCACGCTACATCAACTCAATATACCACAATAATGAATTTTTTTAAAAAAACTTATTAAAATAATATAATAATGTCTCGTGTACCCCCCCCACGACCCTTATTTTCCTTTCCAAAATTGTAATGTATCCTGCAATGGTTTACTCCCTTTCCCTAATACAAATTTAACAAATGGTCTCCAAATCTCATCAGTCATTTTGCTTCAGCACGCCTCTCTTAACTTTAATACTTCTCGTGAGTCTGTTATTAATAGCTATATCCCAGACTTCTTTATACCATTCTTCTATTTGATAATCCCTTTGTTCCTTCCAATTCCTGGCAATTATTAATCTAGCTGCAGTTAATAAATTGTTTATTAATTCTTTATTATTTTGCATACATTTAACCCCTTCATATATTGATAACAGTGCTGTCCTTGGCCCTATCTTTAACTTCCATCCCATTATATCATTTATCTCTTTAAATACTATTTGCCAAAACCTCTGAATAGCTTCACAAGTTCACCACATATAGAAATATGTACCTTTTTCCTGACATCCTCTCAAACAATTTACAGAATACTTTTTATCCATTTGATGTAATCTTACTGATGTTAGATACCACCTCCATATCAATTTATAATAGTTTTCTTTTATTCTTACCGACATAGTCTTTAATAAACGTTGGTTCCATATCTTTCCCCACTCTTAAGTACTCAACTGTCTTTCCATATCTTGATCCCATGTCATTTTGTAATGTTCATGCTGCTTTCCCATTTCCAACAATCTATATAAATAAAAATGTAAATGTTCGTTTATTCCTAATCTAAAATCTCCAAAAGTTCTTCACCGATTGCTTTGAAATTTTGACACAACGTTGCATTTGAATACGCGCGTGTTTTTATGTAACTATATTATAGATGGGGACAAAAGTGTGTCTTAGAATCGAAGAAATAGGGTATATAAAAGCCCAGAGGCCTCCTCCATGCCACTTATGCAAATAGGAGAGAAGTCATTGTGACATCACCAACCAGTAGGCCAATCCACTGCCTCTGCCTTCTCTCCTATTTCCATGTTCTCTCCTATTTGGCGCCATCTAGCGATGTTTCTCAGAACTGCGGCCTTCTATGGAAGTTCCAAATTCTGAAGAAAGGTAACTGCCAGGAGATTCCGGCCTAGCAGAGGGGCCAAAACCCACTAACCTCCTCAACACACCTGTGACAGGTAAAAACATTCTTTTTTTGAAAAACATTGCCAACTGTTGGACGTAAAAGCAACACATGCTATACTACATATTGTACGATTCCATTTCAATGTTTCCAGTTTTCTGCGTTTCAATTGAAATATTTCGTTATTTTTTAAATTTTTAGCTTTGTTTTTTAGTTCGTCTTTCTTCCTTTTTTAATGTTTTGCAATTTTTTATGTTTTTGTTATAACTTTCTATCTTCTTTTTCAGTGCAATCAATCTGCTTTAGTTCATCCAAATAATGCCTCGCGGAAGATCACACTTAGGTCGTCGTAGTCGCGGAGCGAAAGCAGTGTGACGAGTAATTGCAAATCTGACTGAGGAAGAACGGGCATCAGCGAACGAGCAAAAAAGACAAAGAATAGCTCAAATATGTGCCAAGGAAGCAGCCGAGCGACGTGCAGCCAGACTTGAGGATGCACGGTTTGAGCACGGCGATTGCGTTCTACAGCTTCAGATCTACTTCGTTCTCAACAGAATGAACACGACAGGCTGAGAGTGGCTGAAAGACGTCAACGAGAAACAGCACATCAGCTTCAAACACGACTCCGTACTCAACAATCAAGCGATTACAATCGCCTTGCATTCCGGTACAACCCAGCTGATGATTATAGTTTGAGCTGGCATGTTCTCATCGGCACTATGACTGAAGTGTGTCCTTATTGCAAGGCTCTGAAATTTAATGGAGAAACAAAAGGAATGTGTTGCGCCGGCGGAAAAATTAAACTGCCTCAACTTGGAGAACCACCAGAGCCATTACAAACTTTGCTTGCCGGATATACCGCAGAATCAAAGCATTTCCTATCTAACATCAGAAAATACAACTCATGCTTCCAAATGACGTCGTTCGATGCAGAAATCGTAACAGTTCCATTTATGCCAACTTTCAAAGTCAAAGGATAAATTTATCATAAAGCCGGCTCCCTCCTCCCGTTTCCAGATAGTCAACATAAATTCCTACAAATGTATTTCATTGGTGATGGCAATGATGAATTGAATGCACGCTGCGGAATTTCTACCGGCATAAAAAGGTCCACCGTTTCCAAACTGCAAGAGCTTCTTCATGAAAAAAACAATTTAGTACGTTTGTTCAAAACAGTAATTGACATGATGCCATCTGATACACACAAGATTGTTATTCATGCTGACAAAACGCCTGCTGGAGAACATGTGCGAAGATTCAATGCTCCAACTATAGACGAAGTGGCAATTGTTATAGTCAGAGATCAATTCCAACCTAGAAATATTGTTCTTCATCGGAGAAATGATCAATTGACAAAAGTTGCAGAAACTCATCGATGCTACGATGCCCTACAATATCCAATCATTTTTTGGGATGGTGCCGATGGATATCACTTCAACGTTAAGATGATAAATCCAGTCAGTGGCGAAGAAACAAATATGAAATGCAGCACAATGAACTATTATTCATACCGATTAATGATTCGAGAGAATGAAAACAATCACATTTTGAAATGCCGTCAATTGTTTTACCAATACATCGTAGATATGTATGCAAAAATCAAAACAAAATGACGCGTGCTTCGTCCGATGTAGAATTGCGTCGTGAACAAAATTACAACACGGGTGATCTTTTGTCGTATGTGCAATCAAATATTCCTAAGCTAACGCTTGAGCAAAATGGCATTTACAATCAAATAATGCAAACTGTCAATAACGGGGTTGGAGAAATCTTCTTCTTAGATGCGCCAGGAGGAACTGGTAAAACGTTCCTAATTACATTGATTCTGGCAGCAATTCGATCCCAAAATGACATAGCCTTAGCTCTTGCATCGTCCGGAATAGCTGCAACGCTACTAGGTGGAAGAACTGCTCATTCTGCTTTGAAATTGCCATTGAACATACAATTCATTGAAACTCCCACGTGCAACATTTCTAAAGCATCCGGCATGGGAAAAGTATTGCAAAAATGCAAACTTATTGCTTGGGATGAATGCACAATGGCGCACAAAAAATCACTCGAGGCTCTTGATCGAGCATTGCAAGATTTGCGTGGAAACATTAGACCATTTCGGAATGCATTAATATTACTTGCAGGAGATTTCAGGCAAACATTACCTGTAATTCCTCGATCGACACCAGTGGACGAAATAAATGCTTCCCTGAAATACTCTACTTTGTGGCGACACGTAAAGATGTTAAAATTAAGTACAAATATGCGTGTCCAGCTGCAAAACGATCAATCAGCTGAGATATTCTCACATCAATTGCTGAAAATTGGGAACGGAAAGGTGCCGGTTGATCTGACCTCAGGACGAATTTCATTGCCTCATAACTTCTGCAATTTAGTGACGTCAAAAGAAGAATTGGTTCAAAAAATATTTCCAAATATTCAAACCAATTATAAGAATCACGATTGGCTGAGTGAATGAACTATTCTTGCGGCCAAGAACAAAGACGTCTACGAACTTAACAATATTATTCAGTCTAACATTCAAAGCGAGGCAGTCACATACAAGTCCGTCGACACTGTTGTGGAAGCAGATGAAGCGGTTAATTATCCAACAGAATTTTTGAATTCACTCGATCTGCCAGGGATGCCACCGCACATACTGCAATTGAAAATCGGCGTGCCAATTATCATGTTGCGAAATATCAACCAGCCGAAGCTTTGCAATGGCACACGGCCTGCAGTAAAAAAATTACTAAGCAACGTCGTAGAAGCAACAATCTTGACAGGACCTTTCAAAGGTGAAGATGTCCTTATTCCTCGCATTCCTATGATTCCAACGGATATGCCATTTCAATTTAAGAGATTGCAATTCCCAATTCGATTGGCGTTTGCAATCACCATCAACAAAGCTCAGGGCCAATCTTTAGAATTGTGCGGTTTAGATCTAGACACGGATTGGTTCTCACATAGACAATTATATGTTGCATGTTCTAGAGTCGGCAAACCAGACAGTCTCTATATATGCACAGACAATGGAACAACAAAAAAATTTGTATACTCACAAGCATTGTGAAATTAAACATATTAGAAACGTGCGCTTTCTCTTTTCTTTCTTTTCCATTTAACCAGGCTGAGCCACAGCAACGCGTGGCTGGGTACAGCTAGTATCTTATATAAGGCACTCATTATACCTTACTATCTTTCCACCTTCCTCTTCCCTTTGTGTAATCAGCTTTTCAATCTCCATACACTCCCTGCACTCTAAATTCTCCTTTTTCCATTTTTTTGTCAATTGTTCTAGCTGTAATGCCTCCATCCTGGAATTTTCTCTCTCCCTTACTAACTCCTTTATTATACATCTTTTCCATCCAATCTTTTAATTTATTTACTTAAATCTTTTTTAAATCTTTCTTTTAGTTCTCTGGGAAATTCTGCACCATTACTACTGGAGTTAGGGGGGAGATCTTTGGCATTAATTTTCCTTTGTATTTGGCCCAAATTTCTGTAATATTCTTCATTAAAGGATTCTCAATTTCCTCCATATCTTTTTTTCCAAAATTGTTAAAAAATATATTTTCCAATTTGTACTTCCTTTCTTGCGTCTCCCACTCTAACCATTCTACATCTTCAGATCCTCTTATCCCCTCTATCAAATATCTTAAATGATTTGCAATATAATACCATTTTATATTGGGAAGACCCAAACCTCCAGTCTTTTGGGGTTCATACCATATCGTTTTGTTAGCCCTTGCTTTTTTATCTCCATTACAATAATTATTAATTACAGTTTGCCAGTACTTCAATTCTGCTTCTGACATTTTAATTGATAGCATCCTAAAAGGGAAATTAACCTTTGGTATAATTTTCATTTTAATAATCACTATTCTGCCAAACCATGATAATCTTATCTTCCTAAACTCCTCTAACTTTTTCTTAACTTCTTGTTTCAACCCCTCAAAGTTTCTCTCTCCCAAATCTTTTAAATCTTTAGTTACATATACCCCCCAAATATTTAATTGACTCCCTTACTTCAATCTTTACATTCCTTCTTATCCCTTCCTGTACCTTACTATAATTAAATAACATCATCTCTGATTTGGCCAATTAATTTGCAGCCCTGACATCTCTCCAAATTCCTCCAAATATTGTTTTATTCTTTCCATTTTCTCTAAGGGCTCTTCTATTGATAATAAAGTATTGTCCGTGAATAGACTTATTTTAATCTTTTCTCTGTGCCCAATCCCTTTAGTACTTTCATCTTTTCTGATTGCATTTGCCAAAATTTCTATTACTAATACAAATAAAATCAGGGAAAGGGGACATCCTCAGAACAAGAGTTAATAAAATTTTTTGATTGTGTTCATCAGGGACTCAATAGGGACTATGGTTTCTATGCTACATTGTAAAGATTCTTAGTGCACCTTGTGGTTAATAGCTGTTGCTTTAAGAGAATGGAATGCTTGCTGCAGATCTACCTGTTCATCTATCTTTTCCGACTCAAAGACTGGGTTCACATGTCATGTTAGCCCATGGTGGCTGGTAAGCCATATGGTGGCGGTGGTGGGGTTGTTGTTTTGTGAACAACTCAGCATGGGTGGTTAGTGCATCCACCCAACCATCCCCTTCTCTTCCTCTCAGTCCTCCAGCCTGCATTGTAGGGGATTGGGCAGGAGACCCATTTTGTCTGCTGCCAAGAAAACCAAAAAAGGAGGCAGAATCCAAAAAAGGTACTAAAAATTAAGATAAAATAGAATAAAGCCAATTTTATCTTTATTTTTAGTACCTTTTTTGGATTCTGCTGCCAAGTTCCCCCTTCCCAGCTCCAATCAAGGTTGGGTCTCCTTCTTTTTAAATGTTCCACACTTCCCTGTAACTGGCAGGCAACATGCCAACCCCTCGTATGTAAAACAACCCATTCTGCTGACCGTGGGTTCTCTGAGTGGGTTGTTTGGGGGGGAAACAAGCCACTGTGGGTGCTAAAACAGCTCACAGATGATACACTAACCCTTTATGGGTTGCTCCAGAAAACAACCCCTTGTGGCTTAGCGTGTTGTGTGAAGCCAGTCAATGCCTCCAGTTCCACTTACAGCATCTGATGAAGTGGGTTGTAACCCTCGAAAGCACATGCTAATTCATTAAACTATCTGACCACCTAAAACAGTCTATATTTGTGCTATACTTGAATTTGACCAATTTGAGTTCAACTCCCACCACAGTCCCATGTCACAGCCGGAAACAGGATACCTATCAACTCCAAGGAAGTTTTTTAGGGCACAATCCTGCTCTCCACTTCTGGAGGGCAGGGCATGGAAGCTTCGTGTATGGGTGAACAAGGGTGTGGATAGATGGGAGGGTATGTGTAGTTGCCTGATTTCTCCTCCTTCCTCTCATTTGCTAATGAGCAATGAAAGCCTACTTGGCAGATGACAGGAAAGGGTGGGGAAGAGGCGGAAGAGCCAGCATAGTCCTTCTTCCCCAACCTCATGCAAACCATCAACTTCAAAGCCACAACAAACCCTCTCTAGGCAAATATGTACCAAAGAGCCCACTGCAGGGAGGGCTTACTTTCACTCCTAGCAGGTATAGGATAAATGGGTCTGTATACTACAATGGGAGGAACAGAAGTTGCCCCACCACATACAGGCATTAGGGTCTTTGCAGCCTTTGCTGGTGATAAATCACTACTGAGAAGGACTGGCCACAATAAAATCGGATGTTCAGAGCAGATTCTTATCCACCTAATGAATGAATTATTTACAGAGAATGAAAGGGAATATACCCTCGCTGTTAAACTTCGCTTGCACATTATGAATCATGAAACATTTCACAGCTGGGAATGGCATTGTCAAATAGCCCTGCCATAAACTTTGCAGTCTGGTTTTCCTGCTCAGCAAATACAAATGTGAGGGGTTTGTTTGAACAGACCTGCTCAACACAAGGCAGCAGCCTTTATGGGTATGAACTGATTAATTAACTCCAGACCACTCTAACATTAGAATAATATTGAGGGTTAGTCTTTTATGGGCAAGAAACTCTGCTGTTTAATAAAACACAAGGGCTTTTCTTTTCTTTTTAACATAGGGCTTGGGGAAGAGAAAGTGACTTTGCTCTGCTGAAGTTTGATGCTCAATCATAAAAGGAGAAATCAAGGCATCACTAGCCTTTGAGGTTCAGAAAGGAATGGACTCCACTTTTCCAATAACAGGTATACAATAGTCTAGTTTTACACAACACAACAGCAGAGCACCTGCTTTGTATGTAGTAGGCGCCAGGCTTGACCCTCACAGGTCTGAAAGTTCCCAAATCCATATAGGGTATGGATTTATTACACAAATTTCATTACATTATAATAGTATTATATTAAACATCATTGGAACTTTTTCTTATGGCAAACATGGCTGCCTTTTCTTCGAGTCCAAGAGTTTAGCTTCTAGAGGACCAAATCTTTTATGCTGCTTTACAATAAAGAAAAACTTGAAGGAGAATGGCTAGCATTGCTAGCATTTCTTCTGAGTAGACTTACATCTGCTCATCTTATCCACACACACACATCCCTTTCCCCAGCCCCAAAGGAAAGGAAAATGCCCCCAGCCTTAAAAGGAAAGTTTTCGCTACCTCTACCCCAGGCTCAGCCACTCAATTCCCCCCTACCACCTCCTCCTATGCCATTAGAGGTGCTGTGTATGTGTATGTGAACAAGGAAAGAAGGGAGAGAAAAAGAGCATGGCTAGGTGCTGGGAGGAGGAAGAAATAGTAAAGAGCTGAGATGGAGAGAAAGGGCAAGGCTAGAGGCTGGGAGGAAGAGGCAGTGTTTATTGACAAGCTAAAGAGACAATGTTACCTGATAGAAATGTAAAAGATAAGATTAAACAAGCCATGATGTTTATTAATGCAGTTCGATTGGCTGTTGAATACACAAGTGTTAATTGTTAATCCCTGTTCCCTCATTGAGGTCTGGCCTCTTCTTGATTGGGTTTGGCTCAGTCGTATTGAAGCATACTGTTATTTGTGACTGAAGCTGGTGTTTTATACTGAAACTTACCACATTTTAAAATCTGTTTATATAGTTTAAAAATGTTAAAGCTATAAAATTATAAATTGTAGAATTTCTTAAAAAACTTGTGGTCATATGTTTTGTTTTTGGAGTGCTGTTTTGCATCACCTGCATACCGGTTGATTTAAAAGAAAGAGTGATGGTGCCACGCCCATTGTTTTTGAAATGGAGAGGAGTTTTGAAGGAAAACTGAAAGGAGAAAGAAAAGATAGTTTAAATTAAATGTGTCAGTATAAAGTTTCGGCTGGAAAAGATTAACATTCCTGTGAGTTTTTCAAAGGAAGCTCTGCATACCTGAAAAATTTGCTCTGGTGTTATCACTCTGAACAATATTCTTATAAATTAGAACAGTACTTAGATTATTAATACTTTAGGAACTAACAGAGCTGCAGACTGAAGCTCTGTTAAAGTCTGGTGATGAGGAAGAAGACAATGCATCTAGTAAAGCATGTAAAATACATTTTAAAATGAGGAATCCTAATCTATGTTCATGATTTGTGGCACAATCTGGTGGGAAACTCCATTCATTTCAGTTGCATTATGAAGACCTCTGGTGGATCAGACCAAAGGCCTTTTTAGTGTTGCATTTGGTTTCCTGCAGTGACAAACCAGATGACCAAAAGTAGAGCATGAAGTCAACAGACTTCTCCCACTGTTGTTCACTAGCAACTGGTATTCAGAGGCATGCTAATTCTAAACCTGGAAAAAATAAATAAATAAAACACTTACCTTGTCCGCCGTCTTCGGGCCGCACCCGGCCCCTTTAAAATAATAAAAAAAATGGCGGACGCCGCAGGGACGCGACGTCCCTATGCGTCCGCCGTGTGGTAGCCTGGGGGAGACGCGCTAACGTTAGCGCGCCTCGGCCCCGCCTCCCTGCTGGCGTAAGCCAGCAGGTCTAGCAAGGCCCAGGGTGTTTTTCCCCCCTTGCAATTTTACATGCTCTCATTGGGAGTATTAGGAGTCAGAAACTCTTGGAGATCTGCTGGAAATCACCAAGTGATCTACATGCAGATTCTGATCTACCTTCTGCTGTCTGCCTCGACTGAAATCACAATCAATTCCAATATAAATAAAATCATTGAACCTACAAGTGATTCTGGATTCAGCTACTTGGAGACTTAGCAGGTCTAGGTCTGGCCAATGCCTGGACCTTCTGGGAATGCTTCCCTGAATTCCATGGGAGAAAGGCAGAATAGAAATATAATACAATAAACCAGGAATGAGCAACTTGTAGACCAAAACCCATGGAGGTTTCTATTTACAAAATTATGACATCCAATCCATCTTTTCTTTCAGGTAAAACTGCTGAGATCAGGGTGTGACAGTCTAGGCCTAAATATACTCAAGAATAAATTCAGCTGCCACCAGTGAGATCTACTGTTTTAGTCCACAAATTGCTTTTGTTCCATGTAGTTTTCTGTCTCTGCACTTGGTGGAATTCTCAAGTAACTGCTTTGATAATAAGCAAGAGGAACATGTGTTCTGGACTGAGGATGTACTAATGCGTAAGTGAATATTAGGTTTATTTTGAATATTCATGCAAATTCCAGTAAGTATTTCATGCTCACAATTTCATAATTGAACTTTGAATCCAGTGCTTCAGATCTGTACCATTCATGTGGAAAATTTGTCACTTTGCAACTTCACACTTTACCACTTTGCCAACATTTGCCACTTTACTAATGTTTTGTTAGCAATCACATAAGTGGTAATTAGATGTTAACGTTCTTGCATGCCTAAAGACTTGTTATGTGACACAGAGTAACTAATTATAAGAATAGTTTTTCCATCTTCCAGGCTTCCTGATGAAACGTCTAATGGCAAGTAGGGACTGTTCACTTTTGTAGAGGGCACACATGTCAGTCTGAATATTTATACTGTTTTTCTAATTTCAGTCTTAAAACCAACTTGGAGTACCTTATCCAAGGATGCATACATGGAATGATTTTTCAATACATTGTCTCCAGACTTGTAGGCTTCTAGATGCAAGGTAATGTCAACATGATGAACACATCCCCACATTTCTTTCCCCCCGTGCAAATATATTTGCATTGTATTTCAGAACAAAACAATAAAACAAACAAACAATAAATAGAATACAACATATATGAGTTGTGTGGTTTTTGAGTTACAACTGTTTGCATACAGCCACATAATGTAATACTTAAGGAATTAGGGTATTTCTGAAAACTGTATTATGACAGCACATTTTTCCAAGTAAGTTAGGAAATTATTATTTCAGCGATCAATCTATCATCAACACCCTTTCTAGTGAGTAAGCTCCATTGAACACAATGAGACTTACTTCTGACTAAACATGCTTATCAGTCTTTATCAGAAACAAAAACATTTAGGTGTGCGTCAGATCACTGATTTATGCTAAGGAGTGTTCGTTTAGGGAGCAAATATTGTTAAATATTAACTCTAAAGTCTGTTAGAGAACACAGAACAATTTGATCTTTAGCCAATTATTACAAATTTCTACCATTTTGCTATTGGAACAGCAACAAAAAGTAGTGATATGAAACAAAGGTGCAAAAGTAATAGGATAATAATATTGTTATGCACATGCACTCTACTTCTGAGTGGTGAAATGTTTCAAGGGCTCCTTACCCAGGATTCAATTTCCTTACAAGGGGGTCACTGGAGACTTATGGCGTGATATAAGGTTTATACACACAAATATGCAAGGTGAACATAAGATGAGGCTTCACAGCATTAACACTCCAACAGATTCCTGTTCCCCATCAGAGAGCTTGGGGAAACCATAGTGTCTTACGATTTCTTACCAAAAGTAAAGTGGGCTTTTCTACATAAAGGTGTTAACCTGCTGCATCTACTTTCAGTTTTGTTGAAGAATTGAGATTCAAGCAATACTGTAGGAATATTTCCTTTTCTGCTACATAATCTCTAGGGCCATTGCTAGACCTAAGGTTTATCCCTGGATCATCCAGGGGTCAAACCTGTTCATCTAGGTGACACACAGGGGATCCAGTGCTCAGGCAGGGGTGAACCCTGGATGATCCCAGGATAAACCTTAGGTCTAGCTGTGGCCTAGGTGTCATTGAAAGATAGCAGAAAACACATCTGGAAACAGCATTTTCTTTCACCATCAGAAATAAAACACCATTTTCCTCACACTAAAAAAAAAGTTGCCAAAATGCTGTTTACAATGATGAGTTCACAATAAATGATGAGTTCACAATAAATGCCTTGTGTAAAAAAGCTCTAAGCCTCCATTAAAGTTCCAGTTCTAGCACAGACTGACTTCTTGCTACACATGCACACTTATCCCTAATCCCCTCCTGTTGACTAGTGGGGGATGGAGGAAGAGCCACCATTATCTTGGCCCATTGAAACACATCACCAAAGTGTTTTTGCCTATAAGCTTCATCCCACGTACCTGCTTCCCTCAGATTATCCCCATAGCGCTAAGCTTTCGCGGTGGTTGTTGTTTTTGCTACCGGGCGACAGCAATCCTTTGCATACCAGGAAGTGAGTTTAAGAGGGGAAATGTAAAAAAAAATCATTAAAAAATCAACAGATGACCCAATTCAATTCAAATTTGGTATGCTTAAAGCACTCCCTAATATCTATTAATGTGCCAATTTTGGTGTCTTTATCTTTAAAGATTACACAGATGTAAGCATTTCTTTAAAATCGTGCTCCTGTGCCCCAGCGGCGGCTCGGAAGTTATGCTCAAAATGTAGGGGCTAAATACGGCAAATCTTTTGGCTTTATAGCACAATTAAGGCAGGATGCATGGGAGTACTTCGCAATCAAAGCAGATTATAATGTGGAAAACTTCTGAGTCCTTTGCATGCAATTTGCAGTGATTGCACAGTATAACGCTGGTGTGATAAAGCTCTATCAGTGATTCTTTTCAGGTCGTAAGATACCCACACTGAAAGCTCTACTTAAGAGCCATAGATTACATGGATGGAAGGGATCTTGATTCTCTTTGCAATCATATTCTGGGCACTGTGCTGTTAGGGATCCCCCAAAAGTCATTCAGACCAACCCCCAACCCATAACAATATCTTTATTATTACAACCAACTAGAATGTCACAACATATTGTGCAAGCTGTTTTCCTAGCTTCTTCAGGCTGAATTTTAAGCAAGAAAAAAAAGGGGTGGGGGAAAGAGGAGGGAAAGAAAGTTGTTCTTGGCTAGAGTGATGTCTGCAGCTTGTAAGATAGAGTGGAGGAGGTGTTATGTACAAACCATGCTAGATGCAAAAGTACACCAAAGGCTACTGGGAGAAAGAAATAATGACTGCCCTTCTTTTGAAAATGTAAATGCCAGCAGTTAGTCAGATCTGTTTCTAGCACTAATTGGAACACATGGGCCCTCTGTAAGGCAGAGAGCATAGCTGAACTGTCTTCTGGTCAAATTGGAAAAAAAAACCCACATGGATGTCATTTCTGCTCTCGATCCTATTGCAATATTTTTTAGTATAACCTCCCTCTTTGCATCTCAATAAAGGCTTGATAGGAAAGCATATTTTGCAGGGAAATGCAATATGATATAATGCTGGTTCTTTCCTTTCAGGAGGTAAAAGGATCCTCTGAAAAACTAGAGATGGAGAATATGTTTGCTTTGGAATATGTTCACAAGGACTAATAATTAAAACAACATCAAGACTCTTGCAAATATACATAAAGGTCATGTTTGGCTAAGATGTGTCATGTAAAAGCAGACAACATGTTTTAAATAAAAGATGACAAAACCTGACCTGGCAATGGTGCGTGTTTTTTTTAATTCCAAATTATGCACAAAGTGTGCATTAAAATAATTAGGGACTTCATTAAGAGGAATGTAAAACAACAAGTTAGCAATATGCAGCATTCAGGAATGTGAGTTAATTTCTATCACTGCTAAATATAATCTGTCTCATAAAATGATCCTTTCCTTTGGTGAATTATTGCTGCATAATATGATATATGTAGCTTATTAACAGTACCATTAATTACTATTAGAGCAGAGAAGCACTGAAATCTGGTACACATATAAACAAATGCTGGAGCAGATGGTTGAAATTAACGAAACACGGTCTGCTGCTGAACTCGTTACCTAATTAGATTGTTACATCAAAACAGTTAAACCAAATTTGTCATGTTGTCGGCAGTGAACTGGTGATTTGGGGAATCTGCAAATAATGCAACAACTCAAAGGAATGGACAGGTTAGGAAGTAAAAAAAATAGAAACCTGTATGCTTGCTTACTGAATCCAGGCTGAAAGAACACAGATCTGATTCTAGGGGCTGAAACTTCTAGATCATGTTTCTTGTAGCTATAATCTGGCGTACTAGATAGTAGGGCTGTGCTCCGCTTCGGTTCGGTTCTTAGAACCAATAGTGGAGCAGCCTGATTCGCCTCTGACAAAGGCGGAGACGGATCGGGTCAGGGGAGCTGCGGATCGAGACGAAGCAGATCAAGACCAAGCGGATCCTTCACCTCGATCCAGAGCTCTGAAAAAAAGTTAAGTGTGGTGGGAGGGGGGCTTACCTGGCGCCGCCGCAGTTCGTGCAGTGACGGCGGCAGAGTCTGGTAAGGGGGCAGGAGGGGAGGGGGGGCTTACCTGCCTCTGTAGCGGTCCAGCGGCAGCTTCAACTGAGGTCCAGGCCTCAAACCGGAAGACCAGGCTGCAGCCACAGCCTGGTCTTCTGGTTTGAGGCCTGTGTCTCAGTTGAAGCTGCCGCCGGACCTCAACGGAGGCAGGTAAGTGGTGAGGGGGGGCTTACCTGGTACCACCGCCGCAGTCCTTGTGGTGATGGTTGCAGAGCCAGGGGGTAGGGGGTCTTACCTGCCTCCACTGCCGGACTGGGACAGAGGCAGGTAAGTGGTGAGGGGGGGCTTACCTGGCTCCAGATGCTTGGATTTGCTTCAAACTGGGCATGAATGTGGATGCATGTATAAGCTCTCATGGTGCCAATTTTGAGGTTTCTAATGTTAAAAGTAAAAAAGTTATAGGCATTTGATTTTCAATGCAAGTCTATGTGGGGGGAACACTTAGCTCCAATCCAGAGCCCCGCAGCAGATCGGAGTGGAGCATAGGCAGATCAATGTGGGGCAGGGCGGACCTGATCCGGAAGTTGAGGATTGGGATCCAGAGCAGATCAGGGGGGGAGAGTCCGTGCACAGCCCTACTAAATAGTGGGGTCGTCTCCACCTCAAAATTCAAGACAGAGCTCCGTAGAGGCAATTCTCTGTCCCGATTTCCAGAGCAGGTCCCTCTCTAAGCACTGACAGATAGTTTGATGAAAAACTGCTTCGTTTCTGGGTAACCGGTATATTCTCATCAATGGGAATTAACAGAAATGCTCACAGTTCCCTCAGTTTTAAAGATAAACACATGAAAACTGGCACTGTGGCAGCTTTTAAAGAAGGCTTTAGGCATGCCAATTCTGGAGCAGATCCCTGCATGCAGTGATTTATAGGGACTTTTTAAAGTCCAAACTCAAATGTCCTCTCAGGCACCTTGCGTGGCTTGATATGTATGGTGAGGGAGAGGGAACGAAGCAGCAAAATGCCACAACAGCAGCACACAACTTGCCCATCCTCAGAGAGGACAGGAGGCTTGCAGGACGAGGAGGCACTTTGGTGCGAGTTGTTTTAAAACAACACTCTGGTTGTTTTATTATGGTTTTAATTTTTGTGAACCGCCCAGAGAGCTTCAGCTATTGGGCGGTATAAAAATGTAATAAATAAATAAATAAATAAATAAATAAATAAATAAATAAATAAAATTGAGTCAAGGCAACAACAGCTTCCCTGTGGGAGGCTACACATAGCTTGGAGGAGGACGAGGACCCCCCTCCCCGCACTGGAAGCCCAGCCAGCCAATTGGAGTAATAGTTTAACTGAAAAACAGCCTCCCTGACTCAGGTGTAGAAGCTTACTCACTCTGCCTAGCAGCACTTTCACACTGTGGCTGACTTGTATGAGGCCAAGCAGAAATGCACAACCAGATCAAACTCTCTCACACAACACTCCTCTAAATCTCACTTTGCAAACAGACGCCCCCTAATCTCACTTATTGGCATTCCCTCCCCCAAACACTGCGATTGGAGGAGAACAGGGAGGGAGAGCGCTGTGGCAATTCCTAATTGGTTAGCCACAGATGTCAATATCAATTACCATGTTCCTTATTGGGAGGTTTTCAATTAGACACACCACACACACAAAATGGTAGGATAATTTCGGAGACATTATGACCTCTAATTGGGCACGGCTCCACTCTGATATTATTTGAAGGGTTAGAAGTGGCCACTGTGGAAGATTGAATGCTCCGTGGATGATCATGGTTACCAGATAATTCTGGGGTGGAGAGCACACCCCTACTAAATAGGATTCTAATGCTGCCATCACAGTATTATAGAATCAAATTATTCTCCATATTCCTGGAGCAGGGTTCTCTACAGTTTTGGCATTCCCCATCTAATTAGCATTTGAATGAATCAACTAAGGCATAATCCTATACATGTTTAGACAGAAAAAAGTCCTACAACTCCCAGCATTCCCCTGCCAGTGTGGTTGGCTGGGGAATACTGGGAGTTATGTGACTTTTTTCTGTCTAAGCATGCATAGATTTGCACATAGTGTTCAAAAGCACCACTCTATTATCCGTACCAAATGCCTTCTGTCAGAGACCATTATGTTTTGGATAGCATCCTCCATATTATTGGCACTGCCTATGTTTAAAATAGTAGTCATAATATAATGCAGGGTGTGTGGGAAAATGGTTCATTATTCAAATGGAAGAAAATTCCCTTCAAGGCTTTTGCAAGCTCAGGTCCATTCTCACTGTGGGCCTCTTCAATGTTTTTGTTACTCAACTTTCAGAGGTGCGGCAGATGTGGACACCTTTCCCAGAGATGACCACCTGGTGCCTACCTGATATAACTGCTAGGTGAGGACTTGCCCATTCTTTCATGCCTTGTAGTGGTGGTCGTGGTGGTGAGTTGTTTTGGACTTCAATTCCCAGCATTCCTGACCACTGGCCATGCTTGCAAGAGCCTCTGGGAATTAAACTCCAAAACATTTGAAAATCTACTTTCTGCCCACTTGCTGCTTTATAGTCCTTAACACGAATGACAGTTCTAGGTGTACTGCTATTTTTGTTACTGGTTTAGGTTTGTAATATTTAATGTTTCTCTTACTGATTTGTGAAATTTTGATATATTAATTTTATGTTTCTTTGAATAATAAGATTGGAAGAGCAGGCCATATATTTCTTAAATAAATGTGCTATGTGAGCTTCTTCACACAAGCGATTTATTGCATGCTCGTGATTGGTCACTCATAGTTGTTTGCGGGTCCTTTTCATGACATCATCAACCTCCGATGCCTCTCCTCCCGTTTTCAAGTGGAAATTCGCCATTTTATGAAACCTCGAAAATGCAGTCATAAATGGAAAACACGCTATAAAGCAGCACCATCTGCTGGCAGTAAATTGAAACATATCGGAAGGAACCGGCAAAAACAAGTGGGGGGAGGGCGTGTATTGTGCTGATCCTTAAACCCATGAAGACTCAGGGACTCAAAGACCCAGTAAGGCTGCAGGATTTTTGCTAAATGTGGAGAAGTCCTATACTGTATATCACAGGCAATAAACCTCTTTGGGCTCTACAGATCCCCATAACATCTGGATGAGTTGCAATTCTCTAGCACAGCAAAAGATGGTGGTTGCAAAGCCCATTGGCTTGGTTTCAAAGACAGTCACGTTTTAGTTCTCATTGAAATCAGCGGGACAAGTTAGTCATTAAATCTATGGGACAAGTTAGTCAATGGGATGACATGCTGTTGTCTCATGGCTTTCAATGGGACTACACCATGACTAACTAGCCTCTGGATCCAACCAACTTTATCGTTTATTGTTGTTCCCCGCCTCAATCAAAATGGAGAGGCGGGCAAGAATTATTATTATTATTATTAATAATAATAATAATAATAATATCATCATCATCATCATCATCATCATCATCTTCCAATCCACAAGGCCTAGGAAGAACCAGTTTTCTGGCATGCTTAAATATATCACATTTAATCATATCTGGCATGATGAAAAAAATCAAAACATATCTGGTATGATTAAACGTTTAAATATTCATGGGTTTTCCCCCTCCCCCAACCAACATTTTTGTTAGGAAACTTATTTGGCAGAACATCGGACTAATGCGTTGCAAACAGAACTAAAAGGAGACAGTTATAAAACAACACTGAATATTCATGTCAGATTCTTAGCAGTCGTGTGACGTGCAGAATAGTGGGAAAGCTCCAGAAACTTGACATACATATTCCGTCTGGGTCCCCACCCCACCTCTACCCACCCCCTTAACACACTGATATGATTCACGCAGCTCAAACTAAAATTCAGTGCAACACTGCTCTGATGAAAACAGCCATTGACTGCAGTTCAGGGCTCTATGGGAAAATGCTCAAAGAGAACCCGGTGGACAGGGAGTTCCCCTCCATTCGCTGCACGGATTGCAAGCAGCATTACACATGCAGCGAAGAGGACACACCAGAGTGAATGGGCAAAAAGCCCTGGCATATTCAAGGATTGCGGCTTGGACAGAGTTTGCAATGGCACTTTGCACATCAGGGAAGGGTTGAAGCTAAGTGGTAGAGCATAGAGAAGATCCATCCCAGATTCAATGTTCTGACTTTCTTTCTTTCTTTCTTTCTTTCTTTCTTTCTTTCTTTCTTTCTTTCTTTCTTTCTTTCATTATTTCATTTCTATGCCACCCAGTAGCTGGAGCTCTCTCTCAATCCTATGCACGGCTCTTGGAAGTAAAAGCTCCATCATGCTCGTTATTGGGCGCTCACAGAGTTTGCTCAGGTCCCTCACATGACGTCGTCTGCCTCCCGCGCTCCTTCTGCCCCTCCTTGCGCAACAACAACAAAAACCCTCATTAAGTCCGATGTCTTTTTAAACTCGGAATTGCTGCTCTCCCCTGCTGCGTGCAGGAGAAGCGGCACCATTAGAACAGCGGACTCAATGGGCCTGGTGCTTGTTCTGTACTTCTTTTTTTGAAAAGAGGAAGTAACTGAGGAATGAAAACGCGGGTGGAGAAGCGAAGGAAGGGAGCGTGTTAACTCCCGGTGTGATGGAGCTTTGAGTCCCACCAAATTCAGTGGGGCTTACTCCTCAGTACGTGGGCCTAGGATTGCCTCTTTAGTCCACTTTCTGGGAGAAACAGAGAGAAGAATGATATGATTAAAAAAAAAAAACCACATTCCTAAATCATTTCATAGTGTAACCCATTAAACCAGTTTGTGTGTGTGTGTGGGGAGGCACTGTATCAGTAGGAAACAAGAGTTGTTTGTGGGGGGCAGTTTCAAGTAGGAAGGCCATTCAAAATGTCCACCTTTTCCTTCTCTAGTTATCAACTAATATGGATGTAAAAAAAAAAAAAAATCCCCTCCCCTCAAACTCCATTCTTTTAATAGTCAATTGAAACTCAGTTTACTTTCCACAGATGCAGAGTGATCTCTCAAGCTTGCATAGTTTGAGACCATACTTGAATCAAATAAGGTCAAATGCACAAATGCCTTAGCCATACTTAGCCATACTGATGACCCTTTTGGGGAGTAAGGGTGGGGAGAGGGTGCTATACGATTTTATGAGAATCCTCTTCAGATCCTCCCTCATGTTTTAGCTGCTTGGATAATTATCTGTTCTATATTTATGATTATTGCTGCTTCTAAAATATTAAAATTATTTTAATGTGATTTCTCATTGGTTTTGTTGTTCGTATTACTGGGAGCTTCAGCTATAGGGTGAGCCATAAATTGAGTGAAAGAATGAATATTTTAAATTAAAATGCTTTCCTACCATTTTTAGACTCAGATAATGCTTTTTTAGAACAGGGATCTACTAAAGGCCATTCACAGAACTTCCATGTTCCCTTCATGGTTTCTCACCCTCACTTTATCATACAAGAGGCCCTGAAAACTCCTTCTCCGGAGTTGGGGGATCTTCCTGAGTGACCCCCAACAGGGTATGTGGAACTGCCAGTGAAACGGAAATCCAGGTAATGTCAGCTGCCCTTGAAGACACATTTTGATGGCAAATGTGACTCTTTGGATCTTAGCCACAATATTAACTTTAGCCACTTTTCAGAGAAACAGGGTTCCCCCTTTATAAAGGAGATCAGTTGTAACATACTTTTTTTTTTTTAATGAGAAATGCACCATTCATTCACCACCAGGTGGGGCTTTTGCTCTCTCTCTTTCTCAGACGAAACAAACCTGTCTCTGCAATGGTAGATGAAAGATGTCTAATTTTAGAAGCAGGTTTGGGCACTTGTGCTGTCCCATTCCTGTTACTCTGTGCAATAAGAAAAGTTGCTGTTGTAAATAAAATTAATCCATAAAATATAATCCATTGGGACATCTAAGCTGCAATCCCGTGCATAGTTACTGAGAAGTTTAAGTTTCATCGAAAATAGTGGGACCTACATGCATAGGACTGCACTGTTGGTGTGTTGGATCTAGATTTAAGTTGGATTCAGCGGATTTAAACTGCACTGGTGGAAGTGGACTTTCCAGGCTCGTCCTTCTCATGGCAGCTCCTCCAGCCCCCTGAAAATGCTACACAGAGAGTCAGGAGACTCTTTGGAATGGGGTGAACTGTGGTATGGTAGGGAGGAAGGAGAGGGGGAGACACCGCCACCCCACCCCCCCAAATCAGGTGGAGGGACCTTCTCACAGAAGGTGCCATTCACTTGCATAAGGCAGATACTGGATCCAACCCAGTGCCTTTTTCCTCCCCCACCAGATGGCAGCTTTCATGGCCCACTGCTCTGGGAACAGAGAAGGATCATGACAAGAGCCTTCACTCTAAGGAGAGAAGCCCAATAGTCAGAATTATGTGCATGCTGTGATTCTATGGGACTTCCAAAAAGCCACCAGGTATGATTTTGGTGCAGAATGCAACTCCCTGAGAATCTCAACTTCCATATGTTTTGCAGAATCCACCATTTAGCCCTGATGGTTGCAGAGATACAACTGTTGTGTGTGAGCAACACCTGGTGAATTTTAGAAGCTGGACGAGTTGTTGAATAAAACTGCCAGTAGTCAGTGCTCTTCCATGCCTTTATGGCTTGTTTCCTATATAAACTTTGCAGGAAGTGAATACATTATGCAAAGTAGTAAAATCGCATAATAGATTATGCAAAATGAAGGTGCTTCTGGACAAGAACTAAAAGGTGGCTTGTCTTTTGTTTTCTGATGCTACACTAAGCATTGCATATTCTTCAGTGTACTTGTACATTATCTTTTCCCTATGCAATAGCAACTGGTGTGGAAACTCCACCTCTGCTCCCCCGCCCCCATCCCCATCTCCACTACTTCAAATCCAGGAGCAGTGATAGAGGTTGGTATTGTCATTGCCCAGCAGGATGTCCATCGCCAATCCTGTTAGTAGAGTGTTAGTAGAAAATCCCTCAGCCTCACACACAGAAGCCTTCCATTTTATAAACCTTTTACAGCCGCAAATTACAAAGAACATTACACAGCTTGAATACAGCTGAAAAACAGGAACAGGAAGTCAAAGATGAAGATGCTTGGATCCGAGAGGGGAAGTGGAAGAAACATCAAGCTTTAACCAACTAACAAGACGGGTTATAGCTTCACCTACTGTTGGAGTTGACCAATTATATCCTTAGAAAGTCAGCAATTCATTGATTTCACTCTATCCATTGCCTCCTCAACAAATCGCTGGGGCTTTCTGGCCATACAACTCTTTCTCTTTGCTGTAGCTGTCTTGTCACTTGCCCTCCTCAATTGAGCAGGCATCTGGAAGAGTCAGGAGAAGAAGTGGTAAGTGCCGCACCTCCGGGGAAAGGCGACTCTTTCCATACTCAGGGGCATGATGCTGTGCATGCTACTAATACTTCCTCTTTAAAAAGGTATGTGGGATACAGAAAGGGGTGGCAATGACTGAACTTACTGTGAGTGCAACAACCCTGGATCCATTAGAAATGCAGGTCTCTCCAGCTCTAGATGCTTCAACTTAATCCAGGGTTAATACTGAGGTGAAAATTATGAGACCCCACCCCACCATGAAGGCCATATACACACCTCTGTGGTGAGGTTTAAGTGGTCTCTTCAGAAGAGAGTGAAAGTAACAAGGGATTTCTCCATGAACTCTACATCAGGGGAGACAGTGGAGTGAAGGTAATGACAGAGGAGTAGGGAGGAGAGATCACGCACCAACAACCACCATGTCAAAAAACCCACCTGCACATCAGGTGTAATGTCTGTTCATGCCTGAAGACTCACGTGGCATTTGCACTGGAGCCTCTGAAATATTGCCACAAATTGAAAGGAAAAAACAACAACAACAGGTCAACACTGGCGAACGCAATGTCATCTGAATTTTCAGGGATAAATGAATGAGTAAACTAATATTCAGTTTGTATACATATGTTATTGTAGGCAGGGGTGTCTCAGGGTCCTTTTCACCCATTCCTCACTACCAGAGGTGGGTGAGACTGAATTTTATTAAATGGCTTCAGTGAGGCCTAGCTGACTACTTAGAAGTCCCCTGGTTTTCAAAGGAAATACAGTAACTAAAGGCCTTTTTGACACTTCCTAGGTACATCACTAGGTAGGCATTAAACTACTCTATGGGTGATACGACAGAGTTACTTTTAGAGTTACTTTTAGACTTTTACTGTCATGTCTTTTAGATTGTAAGCCTGTGGGCAGGGACTGTCAAGAAATACTTTTGTAAGCCGCTGTGAGAGCCTTTTTGGCTGAATGGCGGCATAAAAATCCTTAAATAAATAAATAAATAAATATACGGCACATACATGATTGGCCACTTACAGAGGTTTGTGGGGCCTTTAGATGACGTTGTCAACCTCCTGCACATCTCCCATGCTTTCCTCCAGTTAACCCATTCTAAAAAAACCCAAAAAAAATGGATATCCCAATTCTTCTGTGAGATTTCCTGAAGAATGCAGCTGAAGTTGCGCTGTAAAGCACCTACTAGAGGGTGCTGTCCCATTCAAGGCAATGAGCACCAAAAGGTGGGGAAGTTTTCAGTTACAAACCATGTGGTTGGAAATTCAAACCACGTGGTCGCCCCTGTCCGACCATGTAATGGAGCCCATCACAATCACGCAAAGGAGCATCCCCAGTAAGGCAGTGTGATGTTCATGTACAGATGTTCTTTGACTCTCAGCCTGTTAACAGGCAAATGCCTTGCTGCCTAACAGATTTCTGGTGAAATTGCTTGCCTGACAATAGCAGCTTCATATCCATCTCAGGATTCTCCACCCCTTCTAAAGGAAGCTACCATTATATTGATCATCCTTCCATTCAATCCCACCTTTTTTCCTTGGTTTTGCCTGAATTGCTGCCAGCTGTGCAATCTGAAATTGTAACAGGGGTGTTGGGTAGTGACTCCCCAGGCTAGAAGAGGTTTGGTGTAGAATTTCTTTTCCCTTGCCTGGTAAGCACTCCTTTTTTCACAGCTAAAGTGGGGAAGGGCAGTGGCTGTTCAGTTAAAATCAGCATATATTACACACACACACACACACACACACACACACACACACACACACACACACTTATATGGTGCATCCTGTTCATTAATGGAAGTGGAATCAAACAAAGATTAAAATAAAGCAGCAGTCCTCTGATCACTTAAGCATCCCATAAGTAGGATGAAACAAGGAATACCTTGGTTGAAAATCGTGCACTTCTGTTAAACACTTTGTGGTCTGGCCAGTATACTTAAGATATATTGCTATTATCATTGATACTAAATATTAGGCAGTGATATCAATTCTGTACATTTCTCAGCCATTTCTTGTGAGAACATAATCTGTGTCCCTATCCAATGTCTATAAAATGCTTTAAATGGGAATCGGTAAAAAGAAAAGAAATGTTCTGCCCCCAGCCCCATCAAAAATGGGAAGTGTTGTTCATAAAGCGTATAGATGAAACGCCATATTTGCGTCAAGGCATAAGGAAAACACTCCTGTGTTTGCTCTCTGGAAGGAAGTATTAGTATGAGAGGACGGAGCAAATTAGTTCTTATCCTCCTCAGATTTGGTTGGCTTCAGAAGGGGATCACAAGGTCAGTGTTCAAAATGGCATTCTTCTCACTGTGGAAATGCTCTCCCTAGGGAGCCATGTTGTATTAGCAAAAGGCCTGGTTTCTTTGTCAAGATAAGGCTCTGTGAGCTTGTACACCCCTCATGTATATCACTGTTGATAGAGCTGCTTTGTTTCCTCAGGCCCTGATCATTCTTAATGGACATCTTCATGGAAATAAGACGATTGTTTATGGAAGCAATGAAAGGTCTGCATGAGAGTTGAACTGTGGTTTGGTAACGTGCCTTCCAAGGGTGCTTCTGGCCTGACACATTTCTTCCCATTCAAATTGGGGAGGAAAGATGTAGCAAAGTCCACAGCCAGCATACTTGAACAGAGTGGTATCTGAAATAGGGCTGAGCCTGAACTCCTCCTCCCCTTTTTGCAAACATTTAGCACTTTTTACAAGCATGTCCGCCTATTGAACAAGTCTTATCCATCTCAATTGCCATCACCTGTCATCCCTTCTCCATCACTTGCCTTATTCTCCACTTCAACAACTGCCAGTGTCAACTAGATCAAGCAGTGTAATGTCATCCCATTCACAACATCAACATTCCCCACCCTTGTATCTTCCAGATGTATTGGTCCTCAATGAAGTGATAACAAGGCTTTCAAGTTTTACTGTTGTTTGTGACAGATTAGCATGGAAGAAGTCAAAGGGGGAAATAATCAAGCAGAGCCTGGATACTTTCTTCCTTTTCTTTAATCAGGTTCTTTCTTCATGCTAGTAACCCTTCTTTGCAAGATTCTTTGCATTTCTAATTAAAAGCTAAAGGCTGCAGTTCAGCTGGTTGAAAATCTTTTGTTTAAGCTCCATTTGTTTTAGAAGTTGGAGTGATGCTGTAAGAAGCAAGTACCACCAAGTTCAGTGGAGCTCACTCCCAGGTAACTGGACACAGGAGTACAATCATGCCCCGTAAATGTAAATGTGCGATTTTATTAGTGGTTTGTTTGTTTTGGAAGGCATTTTTTTAAAGTTAGTGTTGTTTTTGAACCAGGGTACGACCCTGTTCAGATGACACGCTAAGCCATGGTTGTTAGGCATTTTGAGCTAAATAGTGGCCTGGTTCTAAACCATGCTGCTTAACCACAAAATGGTTAAGGGAACCATTTTGTGGTTAGGCAGCATGGTTTAGCGTGTTGTCTGAACCAGGCCATTATGGCTGAGCATGACATATGAACCATGACTTAGCATATCGTGTGAACGTTTCCTAACCATGGTGGCTACATAACCACGATTTAAACACACTCACTAACCAATTGCTGCAAAAGGGTAGTGGCCTAGTTATGGCTTAGAAGGTTGTCTGAATAGGCTCTATAAATAATAGAAATGACCTATGCTACAGTAACTAGGAGTTCTGAAGTGAATGCTGTTGATGATACTGAGATGAAGGACTTTACAATCTGATTTGCACAGCATTATCATTCAGTGTTTGCAGAACGACTGTCCATTTCATATGCACCCCCCAGCTAAACATAATGGCTAACAGGAGGTCAGTCACACACACACACACACACACACGGCGAAAGCATTGCTTTCGACATGGCATTATGCATTGCGTGATGAATTGCCTTGACACTGATGATAGTATCAATTTGAGGAGATGGGGCTTTGGGGTTGATGTTAAGTGTCTTGCACAAGAAACTTGATTGGCTTGGAAAAGTGAGTGGTAACAACATGAAAGCATCCATGCCTCTTTTGCTTTATTCAAATTTAGCTGAGGTTGAATCTGGCAGAAGTCTGAAACTCATAGGATTTCTTACTCCTATATTCCTT
>NC_086172.1:50532500-50540000 GCF_023053635.1 Elgaria multicarinata webbii
TCATGAAACGCCTGATGTCAAGTTAATCTTTATATTTCTTTCTTTAAAAATTAATACTTCAGCTTTCTTTATAAAATAAACTCAAAGCAACCTACAGAAAATATAAACTCATAAAACAATTAAAGTTCAAACTGCTATACATGCACACACATTAAAACCAAGAGCAGGACAAAACCATTCAGTATGAAAGAGGGAGACAGAATCGTAAGCCACCCTAAAACCTCTGCAATATAAAAAGGTCTTATTGGCTTGTCTGAAGCTTAAGAGAGGGGGTCAGTTGAACCTCTCAAGGGAGGATGTTCCACAATTTGGGATTAGGGATGTATGAAAAATTCATCTCAATTCATTTTAGACCAGAATTTACCCCGCTTGCACCTTCTGGACTTGAACGCAATCTGCAGTCAAAGTTCATGTCTGTGATTCGTGGCCCAAACAAAAATGTATTTGTAAATACATACATTTGAAAACTGTGCATGAAAAAGTTTGTACTTCTGAAAAAATACACACAGAGCTCCATTAGATGAATGGTTTATTGCACGCTTGCTACTGGCCTCTCACGGATTTTTGCGGGTCCCTCTCATGACGTCGTCTGCCTCTTGAGCACTTCCCGCCTCTTCTAGCCTTCTTCGCACCACAACCCCCCCCCCAAACACCCCAGTAAGTCCGATTTATTGCTGCTATCTCCTGCTGTGTGCAGGAGAAGCGGTGTGATCAGAATGGGCCACATGCACCTTGTTTACTTCCTCTCTCAAAGGAGGAAGTAATGAGGGACAAACACACAGGCAGAGAAGCAACGGTAAGCAATCATGATTTTCCTCCATGTGATGACGCTCACAAACAATGGGAGAAAAATGCATACTTTTCAGAAATATGCGCAATTGAGACTTATGTATAGGGAAATACACAATGAAATATTCACAAGCGGCAACAAGCTCAAAAGTCTGATTCAGACATGAGCAAGAATGAGCTTCGAAGTGGAATTTGGAGAACCTTGACAAACGCAGGTTGTGCTGATTCGCACAACCCTGCTGGGATCGCTGCAACAGGAAAAGTCTTGTGTCCCAGGCAATCATGCTTCTGAAAGTGGTGGGATGCATAAAAGAACCAATTCTGTTGAACACAGTGGGAGGAAGGGATTGTATGATTGTTCAAGTCTCTTGGCTCCAAGCCATTTAAGGCTTTATAAATAAGAACCAGCACTCTGAAGTATGCCTGGAAATGAACTAGAAGCCAATGGAGGTGAAACAAAACTAGGGTGATATGATCAGCAAAGCAGACTCCAGAAATAATTCTGGGCACCATATTTTGCATCAGCTGAAGTTTCTGAATGGTTTTGAGAGGCAGCCCCATATACAGCATGTCACAGCAATCCAGTGGCCAGATTTGCTTTATCCAAGAAAGGATGTAGCTGGTGCACCAGCTGAAACTGTGCAAAAGCACTCATAGCCTCAACTACTGCCTGAGCATCCAGAAGTAA
Organism: Elgaria multicarinata webbii; assembly: GCF_023053635.1. Classification (NCBI taxonomy): domain Eukaryota; kingdom Metazoa; phylum Chordata; class Lepidosauria; order Squamata; family Anguidae; genus Elgaria; species Elgaria multicarinata. The sequence goes on from NC_086172.1 coordinate 50,533,978, forward strand.
GGCAGGTCCTGAAACACACCCAAGCTGCAGACCTAGTGTTTCAAGGGGAGTTCCACTCCAGACATATCCCTGACTCCTGGTTCCGCTTTCCTACCTACCCACAGCACTTTTGTCTTGTCTGGATGAAGCCAGTGTCACTCAGCATGTTTTGCAAACAGTGCTGCCATAGCAAATGGAAATGGCATGTGGCTTTCTACCAATGGCCCCATTCAGAAGACACCTTAAACCATGGCTTTAACCATGGGGAATAAAGCAAAAAGCCATGGATTAAGGTGTCTTCTGAATTGGCCCAACGTAACGCAGGAGTGATGTGCCTGTTTTCCTTTCTCAAATGTTGAATGGTATGGCGAGATATCTCTTAAGAATGCAAGATGACATAAAAGGAGATTTCCTTTCTCTCAAAAATTCACTGCCAAAGTTGCTACGCAGTTGCAGTCCAAAATGGCAGATGAAAGGAGGTACGAAAACTCTGGCTGTTTCAGCAGAAACCCACAACAGCTCTAAGTTAGTATGAAAGGGACAAATCCCTTTACGCTACTGAGGCAAGGGTAGGTGGAGTGATACATATTCTAAACTAGAGAGAGTGAAGAAGTATTGAGCGTTTCCCCCCAAACCAACTTTGGTTGTGAGAATTTGGTTGTCCTGGGGGTTGCCTTCACAGCGCCGAGTTGGCGCTGCCTCCCTCTCAAACCCCACACTTTCCCTTTCTCAGGGTGGTGGCGGGTAATCAGGGAGTTGTAGAACTTTTCTCTGTCTAAACATGCATAGGATTGTGCCCTAAGACGTTCAAGGCCCAATTCTTCTTTCATGCTATTGATATTAATTATACAGCTTTTCTGAGGATAGTGGCGGAAGGTCTCCTCCACAATCAGCTTGCTCTACCAACAGTATTTGGTTCAGATACTAGTTGGTGCCCATTCAATACAAGATCAAGGATGTCTTGCCTTTTAAAGCAGAGACAGAATAATAAAGGCAATATCTTTAGGTTTTGATGCAGCAGAAGTCCCTTTTTATATATTATTACCTTTATTATATATCATACTAGGATTCTTAAGTTACATTTGTATACTGCTCTGGTACCGTAATATGAAGAGCAGTATAAAAATGTTTTAAATAAATAAAGGTGTGTCAAAATAGCTCGGTAATAGAATGACATAAAATGATGATTAAATCAGTAATCCTATGCACATTTATCATCGCCATCAGTTTATTTGTATGCCACTTTTCCAGGCTGTTTGTTGTTGTTTATTCGTTCAGTCGTTTCCGACTCTTCGTGACTTCATGGACCAGCCCACGCCAGAGCTTTCTGTCGGCTGTCGCCACCCCCAGCTACCCCAAGGTCAAGTCTGTCACTTGTCCAGGCTAAAGATGCACAAATAAGAGAGAGAGAGAGAAGTCACTAACAATTAATAAATAAATAAATTACAGTTCATAACAATGTAACTAGTCACACAAATAGGCTAAATATGCAGTAAGATTAAAAAATAATCCACTAAGATTAAACAATCATACTAAGGGCTGAGTGTAACTTACCTGGATATAAGCACCATTAAACACAGTAGGAGTTACTGCTGAGTAAACATACGTTGGATTGCACTCCAGGAATATTATGGCAGCTTTCTGCAGACAGTGTCTGGTTTTATTATTAACAAAGGTTATTTTATTTTTACTTGTTATGTCTTGTGGCCTTGGCAATAAACTCTGAACTGAACAACACTTGTTAAACAGTTGTACCTGGAAGATGAGAATACAAACTTGTCTTTTCAACAAGACTTTCTGAGAGTGTTATGCCGTTTTGTCAAAACAACGTTCTGCAAACTGGACCTAGCTCTGCTGGATTAATTTAAATCGAACATTTATCCTTTCCAAATGTCAATAAAGTACTGCCTCGCTGAGAAAAGAGGAAAGTCTTATGTGATTTACATTGTTTGATGTGTGGCTCCTCTTCCCATCTTCTGGCTTGTGTGGTGGTCATAATAGAGTACATTGAAAATGTTGGTTAGGATATTCCCCAAATTTATAGGGGAATTCATAAAGAGCAAAGGGTCCTGTGGCACCTTAAAGACAAACAAATTGATTATTGCATAAGCTTCTGCTGGTTTTTAAGGAGGCACAAGATTCCCCCCCTGCAATGGACTAACACAGCTGCCATTCTAAACCTCTGAATTTTTTGCTAATTAAAAAACAGTACTTATCACTAGGACTTATTTCTCAATCTTTTCCTCATTTCCAACCCACACAAATAAAGGATGCCTGCTACAGCCAGGACCATAAATAGATGTTGTGTGAAATAGTTTTCATCATCTCTTCTTTATAGAAGGGAGGAGAAGCAGCCAGATCCAGTTACTGAATGAGGAGGAGTCAAAGCTCAAGGTGTCAAAACAGGAGAAACAAGAGGAAGACAGATCTAGAGGCATAAAGCCGAAACAGCCCACACAAGTGATAAATCTTATAAAACATTGTTGAAGGACGATTCAACCAAAATAGGGCAACAACGGAAGGAAAATAAGCGACTTCTCATAATACCCGGAAAAGACAGATATAGGGTGAAACTGCATGCTGTTTTTATTATGTAATGTGCAGCAGCAGCTGCTTTCATACTCATGAGTAAGTGAGTGCAGCCCCAATTCAGATCAGGACTGATGTGCACCAGAAGGAAAGGATTAAACCTTCCCTACTGCAGCAGTTTGCTGGAATTCCACATTCCCTGCCCCTGGGGGTTAAAAAAAGGGTGGGAAAGCCTCAATTGATGCCAATGGAGACGATTTGCTTTTAGAAATCCCCACGTGGGGAGAGGGGGTTTCAGGAAGCAAATGGGGGAGAGGTTTAATCCTTCCCTCCTGGTGTGCAGTGGTCCCAAACTGAATAGGGGCCATGAGCACATACTCATGAGTAAGGATGCGAGAGAGGGGTCAACTTCACATTATGCCAGTAGGGTGATGTGTAGTTCGCCCCATATTCTGGAGACCTGTGATTTCCCCAAAATGTGAAAATAACTATACATGTCTCTAATCTGAGGGAAGCCTCATGCATGCCAAACATTGGATTGTTTCCTATGTAGTTATGACTACAGGAATTGGAAGAGTTGTGACCATATTTCGGATCCTGAAATCCAGCCATGCAGGTTGCCTTTGCTTGTGTTGCTCTTGCTGGCCTGACCAGCTGCCAGGAGGAGGAAAAGGATCAATACCAGATGTGCACTGTGCAGTGCCGGCTCCAGATTTTAGAGGGCCATTAGGCAAGGCAGCCTAAAGCCCCCCTCCCTCAGTGAGTTGACCTCTCACCACTAGGGTGACCATATTTGGGAAACCAAAAAAGAGGACACCTAGTGTGTGTGGGGGGAAGCAGCTTTCTGTCATGCAGAAAGTACTTTATTCCCCCGCCACCTTAAAGAACCCGATTGGAGTGGAGGAGGGGAAAGGATTTCATTCTGCACCACCACCATCCACTCCAATTGGGGCCTTTTCTATAATGTCCACGAATGACCCACTTTCCCCTTTAAGACCTCAATTGGAGCTCAGGGTGGGAGAATGATGTGCCTCAAGAAAGCATGTCATTCCCTCCTGCCATGCTAATGGCAGCCTTAAAGGGGAAGGTGTGTCATTCCAGGACATTATTGAAAATTATAGAAAATCCCCCCTGACACCACGGAAAGAACAAAAACCAGGACAAATCCGGGGAAATCCTGACAGTTGGTCACCCTACTCACCACCATTGTCACCAGCTGCTATTGCTCCTCATCCTTTCTCATCATTGCTATCACTTGTTTCTTGAAAGGCAGAGAGCCAGGGAGCAAGGAGACAGCAGCATCTCCTGCTCCTCCTTCTCACCATCACTGCTGTCTGGGCCAGAGCAAGAGGCAAGTGAAAAAGAAGGTAGCTATGGTACAGAGGAGGGCATCCCAGGGAACAGGGGCCCTGGTTTTCTCTCCTCAAAACCTACCTTTTCCAGGAAGCCTTTGGCACAGTCTTCTAGTTCCCATGCCCTCCTGCCCCATTCTGGTGCCCTCCAACTACTTTGGATTTCAGCTCCCAGCCAGCATGGCCAATGGTCAGGAATCCTGGAAGCTGCAGTCCAAAACATCTGGAGGACACCATGTTGGGGAAGGCTGCCGTGCTGTAATTCAACCCAAGCACATGGTGTCAAATTTTGGATTGTAAGCTCCTTAGGGGCTGGGTCTCTTGCACTCTGTAAAGCACCATGCACATTCAGGCTAAAACACATACACACACGCACACACATCTGCAATCACTTTGAGATGTCAGTGATGCAAATGTTTTCATGGAGTATTTGGTAATTCACAAATGTCCTAGAGTGATCTAAGTGTAGACACAATTCCACTGCACACTTCAGTCTCTAGGGAGCAGTCATTCCCTCACTGTACGCTTAGGCAGATGAGTGTGCCATGACAGAGCTTCTACTCTGTTGCAAAAATTAAATGAATTAAATAATGAGCCCAATGCTGGAGCCCAATGCTTCCATGAACAGCAGAGCCTGACTACAGTGTTCTTTTTTGGGGTGGGTGGGGGAAAGTGTTGTATGATATTGCATTTTGTAAAGCAATGTGATTGAAAAACACACACTACAGCATTCTTTTATGATCCGCTCCTGTGGCCTTGCCTCCTTCCCATCAACCTCCATGGGGATCAGGTAATTGTGCCACATCTCTACATCTGGTGTGCAGTGGTTCCATCAATTACGATTGTGTAGATAGGGCTGTCGGCATTTTCAGCATCATTCACTATGTGACCTAACATCTGGGGCTTCTCTACATTTTTTTAAAAATAGCACTGCCTTACCATGGCTATCTGCATCCGCTTTCTTTCTTAGATGCAATCGGTGCCATTACATGTGGTCTGGAACTGAATACTTCCTCTGGCTGCTTGCTCCATATATTCAATTCACTTTAATGAGACAGTGCCATTTGATGGCGTAATTATAGTGCAATGGCGAAATTACACACTGGGAGATGGTGCAATTTCCTGGATAGTCCCACATGGTCTCTGGAGCTTTTAAACTCACAATTTTGCAGGGACCGCTCAAGAGGGGCTCTGGATGCCGACAACATTATGTAATAAACCCGCAAACATCCGTGAGTAGCCAATCACGAGCGTGCTATAAATTGCTCATGTAGAGAAGCTCCTGGAAGTGCTGGGCATGTTCATGCTCTGTAGGCTTCACGGGGAATTGAATGCACTTCCCTGCCCCGCCCAGAAACTCTTCAGAGATGCGGATCAGGTAATTTTGGATCAGAATTCGCAAAGGTCAAATTCTTCAGATATCGCTACATAGTAGACAAAATAGCTTGGTTTCTAGGAACTACGATAGTCTTTACCCACTAAAGGTTTTTTTAGCAAAAGCGGAAACCCTAAAAAGTTTCAAAACACTTGTTGGAACTTCCTTGTTCTTTGTGCACATGAATAACTGCTGCTTTGCTCCATCGTCACCATTCCAATCCATTGCCCTCAATGCAATCAGCATGGAATAGTTTGCAGAGAGGTAACCAGGTTAGTGTTGCAGCAAAAACAACAACATAGCAGTTTAGCACTTCAATGACTAACAAATTTAATATAATACAAGTTACTCTTCATCTAGGGGGTTGTCTTCACAGTGCCAGGTTGGCGCCACCCCGCTCCACACACCCCCCGTGCGTCCCCTCTCCTGGGGCAGCGTTGGGTAATCTCGACGCCAAGGAGAGAGCGCCAGGTTTCTGGGCGGCCATCTGGGTCCTGAAACTGCCCAGCCCTCTTCCTGATGGAAGGTGACCAATCCGCCAGGCTCCACCCCTCTGTTGACATCACTTCCTTTGAAAAAGTTGGGGTAAATCCCTGAATTTTTCAAAACACAGCATCATGGGGAAGCCCCACGGTGGCTATAAACCTGCCCCTGTGTTGCCTAACCGATAGGGCACAGATTCACAGCCGCTGAGGGGCTTACCCCATGGGTGGATTGTCCCCTTCCTTTTCTACTTGCCTCTTGGATATAGAGGTATGTATTTCCTCCAAATGAGGGAGGGGAGAAAA